>NC_061111.1:102166102-102466102 GCF_002878395.1 Capsicum annuum | reverse complement strand
AAGATAACTCTTGCCCATGAGGCCAGAGTTGCATATATGTTAATAATTTGATCAGTGCAATTAAAGAATAAATTGTTGCCTCTTGGGCAAAAGTTTTCAATTTCAATAATTCTCTAAACTTTTGCCCATGAGGTAAGAGTTGCATATATGTTAATAATCTAATCAGTGCAATTAAAGATTGAATTTTTACCACTTGGGCAGACGTTTTCTATTTTAATATTTTTCTTCACTACGTCTTGCCCATGAGGCAAGATTTCAATAAATGTTAATAATCTAATTAGTGCAATTAATGAATAAATTGTTGCCTCTTGGGCAAAATTTTAGACTTGCATATATGCTAATAATCTAAACAGTGCAATTAAAGAATAAACTATTGCCTCTTGGGCAAAAGTTTTTAATTTCAACAATTTTTTAAATTCTTGCCCATGAGGCAATAGTTGCATATATGTTAATAATCTAATCAGTGCAATTAAAAAACAAACTTTTTCCATGTGGATTTACAAGTATGAGAATATCTTCAAGATTTACCTGATCTAGATACAGACCAATGTGCCTCTCTAGATCAGACCTGTAGGAAGTCGATACTGATGTTGCTATTACAGATTTTAACAAACTTGAAAGAAAAGCCATTGGCACTACACTTTTCCTGGATTGTGTTGGTAGTAACTAGCTATTGTTTCGATGATGATCCTTTGTCTATTCTGCAAATCCAAATCCAAGAAACTTCTTTTAACCAGCTAAGGGTCCTTGAAGAACAAGCCCTGAAGAGAATTTTGGGCATAATTTATCAAAATTCTGCTGATAATGTCTTGTTTAAGATCTTTTATTTTTACTGCCAATAGAACTCGTTGAAAAAAATCTTGATTTAGCATCGCGAGTGATTTTCCCCACCAATCTGATGGTGTCTCTGAATTAACGCACTGAATAGGTTTGGGTGGAAAATTATACTCTATCTTTTACAAAACAGATGTTAGCTTTTCTTTATAGGCATTGTTTACAATTGCATTTATTAACTAGCTAACAAGATTGACTTCTTTATATACTGGTAATAATGTTTCACAGCGATGAAGAACAGATATCGAGTTGGATATGTTTGGAGAAACCACAGCCTTAAGGAATACCTCAGTACAAATTTCCTAGTTTTTCTTAAAGATATCTTCTGTCATTTCCATGAACCTAGCTACACATTTGAGTAATGCCAGGTTTGAAATGGTAATCTCAATGTTCACTCCATAGCAGAACTTTGCAGCAAGTTCAAATGCATTAGATCTGCCAGGAAGACCAGTAAGATAGATTCTTGAAAGCTTTGTATCCTTCGCCTCTAGCAGCAACTTTCTAATTGTTCCACTTCGCGAAACCAGAGGGAACTGCAAATAATGACAAATTAGCAATCACATTAGAAATGTATCCAAGATATTCTTCTTTCATTTTTCTTAATTTTAACATGAAGTACAAACTTAAGTTCTGTAGTTTTATTTTTCATCTGGCTATTGACTTTTTTTTCTCCTCAACGTAGCTGTATTGATATCGGTAGCCTACTTATAACAGCTAAAACATCAATCTTTTTCAAGGTACTTTAGACTAGTCATTTCTTTGCACAAGTTCTATTTTTCCATAGACTTGAGCATTGCATTGATTATGAGAAGTTGTAGATTAAATTACAAGAGCAGAAGAAAGATTGCACACTTTATTTTTGTAGCTTGTGAAGAGCAAAACAGGCTGATCTGACTTCTATAGAAAGATCACCCGAAATATCAGATATTGGCCTATAATAGAAGATATAGTCAATGATCAAAAGTTGGAAACTCATATTTTTTTAAAATTTTTTTAGCCTAAGGTTTCATGCACGCACAACTTACATCTCAAGAATACAATGCGGGATGTATGGAGTTTTAAATCTATCTGAATTCAAACAATGAAACCTTAACTCGTCGGAGAGCATAAGTCATCCTGATATTTTGCTTGTACATATGACCGTAATTTAGAACCAAAAATAGCATAAAAACACAATCTTGAATTGATAAAAATATTAAAACAAAGTTAACAATACTCTGTGTGCGTGTTGTTTTTGGATTCAATCTAGCAAAGTGCTAGACATTTTCTGGTGTCTTTAAAATATGGTGTGGAGTAATCTAACAGCTAATTGGAAAACTCATCTGCACGAATTAGAAGTCCCTCACAAGATATTCATGTTGGAAACTAGGAAAATAGTTATTGATGGCTACACCATTCACCCCACATCTTGAACAAGAAAATTGAACACACTGGACTTTAGAGGTTTAAAAGGTTAGCTATTTGATTTGTCATTTTCAATGATTGCAGCCTTAGAAATTGCTCATCTAGTCTTTACCTAAAGTATATGATATTAACTTTATGAAAGGATAGAAACTCTACAATCTTCATTTTTAAGGTAAGTTCCATCAGAATTAGTTTCCAAACCTAAAAGTATAGTTATTTTCACTTACCCAGCACTTGAATATGGTCTATCATCAGTGGAGAAGTTGGGACTTTCACTAAGGGAGTTCCGATTATAAATAGGCAACACACGAAAGAAATTAAGGGATTCAGTATCTACTATATATACATAAAAATATACTTTTCCCCTTATATATATGGCGTAATTATTTCACGAAGGCCCTTGTGATATAGGACCCTGGCTCCACCCCTATTTCATAAATGCATTTATTATTCAGATATTTTGGTGGTTGTAGTTCTCTTCTAGTGCCAAATCCTACTACAATTAGAGAGTTTAAACCCATTACTTGGTGCTCTATGTTATACAAGCTAATAGCTAAGGTGCTCTCTCTTAGAATCAACAAGTTAGTGCTTCTTTAATCTCTAAAACATAGGATGGATTCATACGAGATTGAAAACACAGTCTTTCCCTTAAAGACCAAACCTTTGTAACTACTCAAACACAATTATAATCACAATAACAAAGTCCCTACAACCTGTTCGACATAATTCCTTATCATCTTCTAATGCTAATTATACCACTAGTTTGAAATACTTGGAATTAATTTCTTGTACCACCTTGACCTTATATGTTTGTCCTTCCCAAAATATGTTACGATCAATGTCAACTCCCATATTAATGACCTTTCCCTCTAAGACCAACCCCCACAACTACTCAAACACAATTATAACCGCAATAACAAACTCCCCATAACCTGTTCAACGGAATTCCTCAATGGTAAATATGTTACTACAACAATAGCATATCCCAAGATTAGCTTACGTTCACCTCCCCAAAAATCAAATCAACATGCTAATTATATAACAAGCTAAAATTACCACAGTGCATCAATAAGCTAAAATTACCACAATGACTTTTGATGAATAATTTCATACCTGAAGAACCTTTATGTCAAACTTCAATTGTGCAAATATTTGAAAGTAGATTCTGGAATTTGGAAGAAAGAGGGAAAGAATGAAATTTAACAGTTTGGGCAACGTAGCCTCGGGCTTTAGAGAGCCATCACATGGGTTGATTCTGGAATTTTGAATAAAAAGACAAAGAAAGAGATTGAACAACGAATATTTTGGAGGATGGTATTTTCGTCTAAAAAATATGACTTAACAAGTAAAGGCTATTCTAACAAAGCCATTTTATTTGGGGCTCAAATTTGAAAATGACTCTAATTTAGGTCTATTTTTTAGAATACCCACTTAAGAGACTCTTATTAGCCCAAAAGGTATACATAATAATAAATAAGCCTAATTGACCGACATAAGCATACTGGATATAGACGAAAAGTAATAATAAATATAACAAAAGAAAAATAGTAAGTAAATGTAGATGAATTCCATTATTTGCAATAACAATATGGTATACTTCTTCTCCAACTAGATTCATGAAAATTTAACAAAAATTAACCAGAATTCCAAATAAAAATCAATGATAATGCATGCCTAGAATCAAACTGTGGCTAAATATGTAATTAAGTAGTAAAATAAAATGCTTTCATTCAAAGAAGTCCTAAATAGTTAGTTCTTCTATTTGGAAACCAAGTTCACAAGGCCTAAATATTTTATTCTCATTTTTGGCAACCAAGTTCATTTAGAGTATTCGAAAATCCTATTTTGAAGTCATAAAATTGTGCTTTAGGCAAAAATACCAATGCACCAAGGATATAAAATCAAACAAATACAATTGAGCAATCAAACTAATCACATACAAATTATTAGTTCAATAATACATGACCTGAGTATTTTATAGTCATCTACAGTAGGAAAATATGATATCCTAAGGTTAATTATCATAAAGAAGTAGTAAAAATAGATATATGCCTCGAGAAACCCAAACTAAGGTAGCTACCCAAACCTAGGATAATGTATCTGACTTTATTCCCAAAGTTACCATGACATTGAGCCAAATTCAAAAGGAAAAAAGACTATTAAGATTTAGGATTTTAAGGAAAAAATCTATACTAAGTCCCATAAATAGGCATACGGATCATAAATACTGAAAGAGAGTAGTTCAGCCATAATATCAAACAAATAATTAAGAAAATTATCATACATATACCTTAAATGAGCAATGTGTAAGAATAGCTACATAATAACATAACTGGATGCAAAAGAGCAATCTCACAACACTCTAAATTGGAGCTTTTTCTATTCTTTAAAGCCTCTGACTACTAATACTCTATCAAAATAATAATCTAGGGGTCAATATGAGACGAATGATACCTATATTGTAAATTTATAATTTGAGTCAAAAATTGAGTTAAAAATTAGCTGTGGGTCCCACTTACAAAATTTGGAATGAAACTTGCAATTGTGTCCCTCATGGGACAAGGATTTTATACTCAAAATTTGAGCATGCTGAGCCTCGAAATCGAGTTCCAAAATAGTCAAGGAAAGAATGGAAAATAATAATTCTAATGGAGCATAATAATGGAGAGAATAATAATGGAGATTTATGCTAGCACTTTTGAATTACTAATAGGAATAGGATCAAGAAGAAAGAAAAATATTAACCCTTAGATCCAACTATGATTTTTCAATAAATACCGAAGCACAATGTGTTTTAAAGTAGTAATATTTAGGATGAAAATCATGAAAGGTTTCAAATAGGGAATATTATGCAACTATCTCCACTCAACAAGAGGTTTCGCCTCTTAAATAGTACTACTTATCAAACAACATACCACTTTAGTAGTGTCTTGAAATACCCTGAGTTTGACCCTTGGAAACTTACTGGGTTTTAGAATTTTCGGACATCATACGACTTACCATACTATTTGTATTTTGTTGGTATGGGTCAGGTGACCCAGTCATATATTGTCTAGTGTTGGGTGGATTAGTTTCTGGTATGAATATAACTAGAGAGGGTATGAGTCATATTTTTGGTGATGGGTCACTGGGTTGTGTTGGTCCTTCACTTAATCTGAGTACGAGTGGCTCACCATGGGTCATGAGGATAAGGTACGAATGGTATAGTCTAACTCATATGATGGACAGTGTCAATACCTATTGATTCTATTATGTGTACAAATTAAGGGTACTGGTTGTATGCTTAGATACGAGTGGCCTTGGTGCTTGCATGTTTGACAGTACCCACCCCACTTAATTTTATTATAGGTATAGGTTAAGGGTACTGGTCATATTCTTAGGTACTAATAGCCTTGATGGTCATATGTTGGACCGTGTTGGGGGTCCAAGGGATGCCTAGGGTACAAATGGTGGGTGCCACTCATATAATAGGATATCATTTAGGTGGTGTAGTCATATCATCCAATGAGAAATTTATACAGTTTAAGTTGGAGGTATTTTGGACATTTCCCCTTTTAACTCCTTCGAACCCCATGACATTATACATATTTTGGGGCTTCATTAACATATTTGCAATCAATTAAACACTCTAAACTCTGTTAAAATCTCTCTTAAGTTGTTGTGTTTAGGAAGTCTAGAGTTTTCTTCAAGGTGGTCAATTTGGGGATTAAAAGGGTGGTTTCTCTTAATATTCTTCACTATCTAAGGCATGTTACTCCTTCCTCATAGCTAGCTCCAATCAAAGGCATGTATTATAAATTATTTTAGTTGTAGAAAATGTGATAATATTTGGGTTTTGAATTATACTTTGGGGGTTTTGGTTATAATGGTTTGTTATCATTTTACCAAGTTTATTACCTATGGTTTACATATTATAATGGTCTTTTGAACATGTAATTGGATGGGATTGGTTGATTTGTACTTGGTTTTTATTTTTGGAAACTATATGCCCCCAATGTGTTTGTTAAAATTCCTATAAGAATGCTTTTGTCACATAGTTGGACTTTTGATGAAACTATTGAATGGTTTAACTTTGTAACGGAACTTAAATTAGATTTGATGGTTTTAAATTGCTTAATGGTAAGGTCTTGCTGGTCATGGTTTACTTTATTTTAAAGCCTTGTCGGGTACAAGGGAATCCCCAAGAAAACTAAGTAATAAACTTACTTTTGGTGTACATAGGAATTCCCCGAGTAAACTTAATGATAATGTAATATTTGGGTAACTAGGAACCCTTTAAAAAGGTTTGCTGAGGCCATTTCTTACAATCCTGTAGTCGTATGACGATACCACTTCTTATAGCCTTGGTAAATATAAACGGAATAGTAGTTTGGTTGTATATTAATTGTCTTAATTGGCAAATAATGACAGGGTATGATTGCTAACAGTGAAGGTGTGAATATAAGGGAAGGAAACTAGAAATCATGTTTACTGATATGAGAATTGGTCATGACGACCATAGACTAAACTTACGAGGTGCACAAGAATCCCCTAAGTTACACTTGTATATATGTATTATGGAGAGCGAAGGGTACACGGGAATCCCCTACTCCTATAGTATCTTTGGTTCATGCAGCTACACACATCAAGGCCTATTCAGGTGGTAACACTGGACCCATATAGCGCATGGGTTATTCTAGGATGGTCAAGCTATAAATACCCATATTAATGGTTTTATAGGCATCTTAAACCCGGTTCTTTTTCCCTATATGGATTATACATATGTATGGCTATTAATGGATGTGGTTTTTTACTTGGTTTTAAAGGTTGAAATTATTTTATCCTTATACTAAGTGCATGCTAGCGTTCACTCGCTAACTTATCTTTGGGCGTTGTATCCCTACGTGATATAGGAACCGGCCATACTACTAGTCCTACTCAGTGATCGAATTTGGGATCAACATGTATTAAGTGGTAAGGTTTCATAGACTAGTTGGCTCTATTTCATGTTATGGATTCCTTACGTACTTTGGTCATTTTTAGACTTTGGTTTTTTCTATGGTTGAGGGCATGTCCCGACTGGATATTCTCTTACATTTTGATAGAGACTTTATGGGACAACTATAGGTTTGTATGGACGGTGTTGGCATTGGTTTCAGCCTCGGCATTGGTATTGGTATTGGTTCTAACACTGATTTACTGAATTAGATTTATGCTTGTTCCATTTTTTTTTGGATTATATATATATATATATATATATATTGGACTCATTTTTTTTGGGATGTAGGGCATTCATGGTGGGTTATTGGGGGTGATCTTGGATCTAGGTTGGTTTTGAGGCCCCCGACATGATGAAGTCCTAGTTTGGGTCATGTCAGATTGGTATCAAATCCCTAGGTTCTTGGTCACTTGATAGTCCACCAATCCATGTCGAGTAGAGTCTCTATAAAGGGTGTGTAGCATGCCGCACTTATAAGGGAGAGGCTCTGATACATTTAACAATGTCTCTCTTTCTTGTGTTCTAATTCATGTGGTAAAGTATAAGGTCTTGAAATCCAATATAATTCCTATTTTTTTGCTTTTCATATCATGCCTCGATGATTTAAATCTCACAAAAAATCTTCTGTCCAAATTTAGACAACATTGTTGGGACTTGCTCTACTCAGGGGATCCATACCAAGTCTAGTGGACAAGTTCTTAATTTTCCTAGATTTCTATCGTTTCATTATTGTCCTCCTTAGGATGATGTGATGAATGTGGAGGTTTGTTAGTCTATTCATATGATTGCTCAGTTCTTGCCTTCTCAGGCCGAGCGTGGTGCATCTACTATTCCATCTTTTGATGCCACAAGGTTGCATAGTTCATGAAGTTGAGTTCTCAAAGCTCTGTTGGTGTTAAGGTGGAGGAGGATCCTTAAGGTTTTCTATATGAAATGGAAAATATCTTCCAAATTATGAATGCCATGAATATAGTGGAAGTGGAGTTTGCAGCCTATTAGCTGAAGGACGTGGCGTACCAATGGTATGAGCAATGGGATATAGAAAAGGGATGATGTTAAGTAATTTTGGTGTTAGACTTTCTCTGATGTATTTTTGGACGGCTTCTTTCCTCAGCAGTTAACGGAAATGAACATGGAGGAATTTTTCAATATAATATAGGGGACAATATCGGTCAAGGAGTATGCCTTAAAGTTTCACCAATTATCTTGATAGCTTCGTAGATAGTGTCATATATGAGAACCAGAATGAGGAACTTCTCTTCGGTACTGTCTCGTGTGTTGATCCTTCAAAGTAAGAATGCATGGCTAATCAAGGACATGGATATCTCTGGGTTGGTTGTTCACGTGTAATAAGTGGAGGAAGAAAAGAAAAGGCAGGTTGAGATAGGGGAAAGACAGGGTAAGAAGTTTAGGTTCTCTGTGCAGGGTAGTGGCCAACAAGAAAGTGGTAGGTATGGTGGTAAGTGTCAAAAGAAATAGTGGGAGAGTTATTGTACTTTCTCCATATCTAGTGCTCTTTACCTGAAACCATCAGATGATAGATGTCAGTAGGGTGGCGACAACTTAAGGGCACAAGATGCCAAATCTTAAGCTAGTGGTGCTCACTCAGCATCATGTCCTCCTTGTAGGTTTTGTGGTCATCTGCATCTGGGTTTTTGTGATGAGTGGAGGGACAGGTGCTTAAGTTGTGGTCACTCAAGCCATATGCTTAGAAACTATCAGATTGGTAAGGTTGCTTCGGGAGCGAAAAGGGTTCTGATTGCCTCTTTATCTGCTCCTGCACCGAAAGGTGTTGCTTTTTCATCTTTTTGTTCTTGATTTTTTTGGTTTTCTAACATCTTCACTTTTCCTACAAAATCAAATGAAGTACAGTAGAAAACAACAAAGTTACTTAAGAACTTACAATTATTCCAAGTTAAAAGTCTTAAATGTGATGTCCAGAAGCCAACGCATCACATCCCTAGAATCACATCACAATCCACCATTTCTAACATTATAAGATTAGTTTGAGTTCGAACTCTCAAATAGACACAACACATGATCTAAAAACTCAATCTACTACTAAAGAATCACCGATGAGAGTAGATACAAATAATGTCACAGATAATAAATCCTAAAAGTACTTTGACCATGGGGCATAATAAGCTCATGCATAACAATACGTGGATTCCATATTAAATAAAGAAAAATTCATCTGATAGTGCACCAAGATTGTACTTAGGAAAATTGCATTAGAATACTTAGCCTCAGGTCTAGCAGGTACGGCATACAACTAACCATGCTCGCTACCTAGTTGGGATCCTAACCGATCTCCTACCTTACCTACCTGAGATCCTTCATGAGCACTATAGGGACCACCCCTATAACTATGCATACTACCTCTATGTGAGGGATAGACTACCGTTTTAGGTGGAACACTCTAAGAATAAGGAATAATCACTCCACGATTAAGGTACTCTCTCAAGAAACGACTAAAATCTCTACAACCATAACATACCCCAAGCATTGTACCAAAACTAGAATATCTGGATGACCCAGAATAACTGTCATGACTAGAATAACTAAAAAATGAACCCATCAAATACTGACCACTACCATATCCAAGATGATCACTGAAACTAGACTGACATTTATTAAAAATCTAAAGTTTTGCCTAAACTAGACTATAGACTGACCCTTATGCTCATACAATTGACATGAAGGGTACCTACCCTGACAACTACTTCCTCTAGATCTTAAGACACTGTGGCTCCAACTAAAACTACCCTAATATCATGGCCTCTTATCATTTCCCCTTGGTCATACCGATGCATCCCCTTAATTACATGAGTATGACTAGAAACCCCAGCAAAAGACCTAACCGTAACAACAAAACTCTATGTACATATATGAAGGAGAAATCTCAAACCCCAGAAACTAAAACAAACTCGTCATATTCAGTAGTTAGAATAAAAGTAGCATGGCTTGCCATTTCATGATATTTAGCCTCATACTCTAAAACAATTGTGGAGCCCTAATCCAACCTCGAGAATGATCTCTCAAATAATCCCTTAGGCTGTGAGGCATATACATCTCCAAAAATATCTTAGATATTTGAGTCCATATCATAGGGGAGATCTAGCTAATTGTCCTAGAATAAAGATAACCTCATCACCAATGCTGAGCCATAAAATCTAACTGAAAAGTAGTGTAATCTAAATATTTACTCTCAAATAGGCCTAAATTTTAGAGGCTATTCTCATAAATAATCAAGAAAATATACGCATCCTTTCTCGGTGTAACAAAAAACCAAGGAGGAGCCGATTTAATGAACCTACCCAACATTATCTATTCCTCAACAGGCATAGAAGGCTAGGAAACCATCCACTGAGCAACTACTGAGTTTGAAAGTATCGAGTATACAACCATCAACACAAGAGGTACCTAAACTTTGGGTGTTTTTGCTATAAGTTGCACCCCCTCCTCTGCACTACTCTTACCTACAGACTTTACACTATCAGATAATATACTACAAACCAATCATAAAATCTTAACCAAGTCATCTTTGAGAACTAAAGAATAAATAAACCTTGGTGGAGTCTAGAATGGTCCCAGGTCTATCACTTATTGGGGTAGAAGAATTGCTGGTATGGGAGTAGAAATAGGGGCTGGTGAAGCCAACCTATCCTGGCCCCTAGATGGGACACATCCCTTGGTTATATAATGACCCTTTTGGCCATTTTTCATATTTCCACTTACTTTTATAGATGGATATTTTCCATTGACAACCTAAGTCATTTATGACTTATTGGAACTGACATTTCAATTACTGAGAAGTTTGTGTGGTTCTTAGAGCCAATTCTCTATTTAAAAGTTTTTGTAGGTTCCAAATGTCAACCAAGCAAAGACTTCAGTAAAAAGAATTGGATGAAAATTTTGATGGTTCCAGCAGCTTCAGAGTATCAAGTTTAGGCTATGTGAATCATCGTTTTAGGTCTCAATTAACCCTAGCTTATTTTGACTTATTATTTGGGAAGTTGAAAAATTAGAAATTTAGGTGTGCGATCCAAATTTGATCAAAACAACCTTGGATATAAAATATGATTTCTCCACTGCATCCAGAATGTCAAATTTAGTATGGTTACATAGTTCATTTGTATAAATTGGATTCCAAATGAATCTTGAGGCCTTTGCAGAAACTCAGAAATTTTCCATGTTTCAGCAAATATCTGTTGTCAGAGAGGGTACTACAACCTCAAAAGGGAGTATGAAAATGTCCATACTGATTCCTACACTTTAGCAGTTTGATCACAAACCATGTTGTGCGATAGCCACACCTGGACACCTAATATGTGTATAAAAGGACTCTTTAGGCCATGTTTTGGCATTTTTAACTGATCATTGAGACCTATAGACCCTAAAAGAGTGTGATAACTTGAAATTGAGTTATTGAGGTGACTTTAGATCTTGATTAACATATATTTTGGTAATATCATTAGATTTAAGGTAAAATTTCTTCAAATGCATGTTTGAATTCCTTGAATTTTTTACAAAAGCCCCAAATCCTTTAAGGCTTGATTTTACCCCAAACATAGCTTGCTTTTCAACTATTTTTGATGATTTTAATTCCATGAGATTTATATCATTACGGTTTGAACTAAAAAATATGTTTTTCGTGAGTAGGACCCACATATGGTTTTAACATAATTTTTGTACCCGAAGCACAATGGTGCAATATGGGTATTGATATTCTCATATTATAGTGTAGAATTTGTTTTTGATATCTTGGCATATTAAAGCAGAATCTCGAAAGGAAAAAGGTAAGGTTTAGTGGATTGTTCAGTATTCTTCATAATTGAGGTAGGTTAGGTTTATCCCTTATTAGAATGAGCTTTGTCATAGTATAATTGTGATATTTTTTTAGATTTGAAGGGTTTTAGGTGTTAGTTTGATGATTATGCAAGACATGGGGTCAGTTTCATCATTAGGTCCTCTGGACCCGTATATTGAAATTCCTAGCCTATTTTCTTTAACTTAATGGATTCAACTTAATGTCTTATATTTAGTATGAGAATGCTTAGAATTACTCTTGTTAGATTGGAGTGACCTTGTCATTCATGCATAGGGAAATATTGTCCTTAGTTTCTTACTCTAATAAAGTTGTTTTAGTTTAAATGTACTTAGTTATAGTATTTCAGTATGATACGTACCTTGGACTTAATAATGGCTTGCAATACATCTAAGAATTGAATTAGATACCTTAGCCTAGATCAGGGTAGAAATCAATTTAGAAGGTACATTGGGGGGTTTAGAAGTGGGCCCTTGACCCTCCTTAAGTCAAGATTGAGGTAGTCCTCGTGAGACCCATAGGTATGAAATGCCTAGACAATGCCCCTTGAGGAAATATTGATCGATCTTTGTAGTAAATCATGGTGATGCCATTAGAACTGATGTTCATGGTCTAATTGACTATAATTATTGATGGTTTTGCAATGAGCTATTGTATATGGTATTAAAGAAGCTACTGACCATTCTATAGATTATGCCATGGATTTGCTATTACTCAAGTTAGGGATAAACCTTCTTTATTCTAATGGTGGGTCAGTTAATAGGTTACTTGTAGGACATTACTAATGATAATGCTTATAGTTATGATCATGTATAATGTACAAGATTATTTGATTATAATTAATGATATTTATGTTGCATTTATATACACTTATTGATATTATTACATTAATGATGAACGAAGAAATATGGAGGTATGCTATTATAGCTTCTCCTTTTATGTTTTCTTAATTTATCCCTTGTGTGGGTTGTTCTTTACTTTAGCCCACGTGGGGCTTATTCTTTACTTTAGCCCTTCTGGGGCTTTCTTTTTATTATCAATATTGAATATAATATAATAATAATACCCGGTATGGACAAAGAATATTATGATGATGTGATGATACCAGGCAAGGTCGGAGGATTATATGATAATGTGATGATACTCTGTAAGGTTAGAGAATATTATAATGATGTGATGATACCCGACAAGGTCGGAGGATATTATGATGATGTCGATACCTGATACAATCAGAGGATATTGATTATTATAATGTATACCCGGCAAGGACAGAGGATGATTAAATTAATGTGCCTACATATACATCTACCAGTTCTAGTCTGGCTATCCTTATATAGTGCAATGTCAAGACCCGAACTGAGGCCCTGAACATGACAGACATCCCAAACCATGAAGGCCCGAGCACACTTCTCTATCTAGAAATCATACACAACATTCATATACTATAAAGAAACGTGGAAAAGACAATAAATACAGAAACATGGTCAATCACTTAATTCAATTAAATAGTACAAAATTGAGTTCATAACATTTAAAAACATATGACACCTGTATGCAAAATCTCTAATAGTACAAGAACCAACATACCTAATAAAACTGGGATAAGGGCCCCAGTCAGACCATGAATCAAAATATAATACAATAACTCATAACTAGGCCTTCCAAAATAAGGGAGGCTCATCAACTGCAACTTCTGAAAAACAACTCAACTACTTAGCAGAAACTCGAGATTTGTGCCTTAGATTCGGAAATATAGGGGGTCAATAAATATGTACTAGTATGTGAAACAATCCAAAAATAGCATTTTTATTTCATAATATAGATGAGCGCATTTTATAAAACATGACAATGACATAAGTAAAACACATGCCATAGTTTAGAATCTTCAAAATGATTTCCTTGAAATCAAGACTCATACTTTATCTTAATCCTGAGATAGATAGTACACCCTTCAATTCTACAATCCCACGATCTATATGCAATCTGCCTTTGACTCGGCGGCCAAGCCTTCAATCTAAGTATGCCACAAGGATTGGAGTCCTAATTTCTATTTTAGTATACCAGTGTCTCAAGGACAAGTATACATTGACATTAACTAATCATATCACCCAAATCGGCAAAACTCGATTTCCGACGATTAGCTCTTACACTCAAATGCTTTATTTGGGTAACCATTTACCTCTCTTTAGACCCAATTTTACTTCTTTAAATATCATGCTTCATATATAAAATCATTCAATGCTTAAAATCTTACGGGTGTATCTTCATCGGGTATCGTCATACCCAGACTTGCAAGTCATTCATATCGTATCAATTTTATAGCCCATCTCATTCAAAATATGTAAATGACCACCAAAGATTTATAACATCATAAGAGAGTCATCATTTTGAATTCTCAATAAATCTTTATGCAATTACTCTCTTTTTACAATACTTAAACACATGTGGCGGTCATGTTAATTGTTCAATCACATGAAACTCTTCTTCTTAATGGAAAGAGTTTAATTATATGAAGAAAACTTCCCCCTCATCATATCACAAAACATGCTAATCATCATAATGTTGAGAAAATTTCAAATCATGGTCCATGCATTTATAATCAACCACAATTTAAATAAACAATATACCTCATAACAAGGGAGGAAGTTATGATCTCTAGGGACTATCGTTCGATCTCTAGGTATATTGTTTAAACAATTTAAATATTATCTCCCCCTTGGGATCATTCATCCCTGAATGATGGGTAGAAACTTGTTAAGACTCTAAAAGAGTAGAATGAAGAACGGAACCTTGCATTGAACATTTTTCCTTAACAAAATATGCAAAGACATCAAACAAGCTTGATGATAACCCTTAATGAAACGTGAAAGCACTAAATATGGGATAACGAGACTTTGCATAGGGAATATCTTGCAGATGAGTGTTATGAATCATAATCATCGGAACATAAGGCACAGGTTTATTCGATAATCATAGACCTAATTTATATTGGTACTAATGATGAAATAAGATTTCGAGAAAGATAGGATTAGAAGCATTCTCTACCTTACAAGGTACCACGAATAGACTTAAACTTAGAGGCACTAATCGTCTACACCCCAAACAATAAATAATATTCTCCACACTCACCAACTTAAAATTTTCCTATCACACTTGTACCACAAGAATTTTGAGTCCCACTACTTAGTACTTCTATGTTGAAGCCTAACTCGGAGTAAAAAGGTGCTAACTTAAGCTACGGGGCCCTGTACTTTACATCCCTTTATGAAAAATTTTTCACCTTATCACTACCATCAACACACTCAAGATTTAATTTAGAGAGTACTAACCACATAGCACATAAGTTTATGTTTTCAGTAACACAACATTCAAGCCTAATCATTACTACCCCTACCACATGGATCTCTGCACTAAGACCAACAATTTTGATCACTCTCACAAATATTTTTACCAAATTTCTCGTTCTTAGCTATTTCATACCACAAAAGTTCATCTCCTTATTTTTCCCTTTCCCCTATAACCTTAGCTCGAGAATTCAATTAATTTTTTTCACCTTCAAGAACATCTACTCCCCTACCTAAAACATAACCATGCTTCCACAACCACCATCATACTATCATATGTAGGGTTATTAAGGGACTCGAGAACAAGCATCATAAATAGGAGAAACACTAGTCAATTATAACCCATACCCGTTACTCTACTAAATGAGGGAGATGAAATGAAGACATGATAAAATAGACATGAAGTGTTCCATATATCAAGTGTTTGGATCATAAGTAGAAAGTCATTTAGAAGAAACACAACAAAACATGAATTCTGAGGATAGAGCACAATGAGAAAACATTGGTTCACATATCAAGATAAAATGAGGGAATAAGATTGATTTACCCTCCTGAACCCAGAAATCAGTAATAAGAACTGGGCTCCTAATGCGTTAAACTATGAACCACGCCGGTGTCTACCAACATGATTCCTAGCGTGATGCATCAACATTGCATTGACCCACTATTTTGATCATCTAAACATGCCTCAAACATTGTCTGAAAAATCCTAAACATTCCTGAAATACCTCTTTTACACCCCTGATCATGAATAAACTCAAAAATCTACATCTCGGGGTTGAAAGATCAATTTAAAAATCATGAAAGTTAATAGCTCATAAATATGACTATGTATTTTAACAATTAGCAAAAAAATCAGGATGTAAGCTCTCTATACATACGACTAAGAGTGGTATTGAGTCGAGAATTCTATGAGGTGTTACATTACAACTAAGGATATAATTCAATCATTATCAAAACATTTTTTTGAAAAAATTGTTGTATATCTTTAAATTTGATAAAAACGTTAAAACCCATGCCCATGGAGTTTAAGGATAGTCCCACATACCTTAAGTTGTTTAATTTGAATAATTGAACCTTAAATCTTGAAACCTTACTGGAGAATCTTGAATTGGAAGGCTTTAATTCTTGATATTTGGGAAGAAGAATTAAATTTTGTTTTTGGGTGGAGGCTAGGGTTTCTTTTGAGAGAAAATTGAATAAAAAGGGAATTGATGCTTCTTGGGGCTGAAATTTTATGTTATGGATGGATTTTAGATGATGAGAAGTGACCAAAGTGCCCCTAGACCCATTAGAAACTGAAAATAGTGGGTGAAATAGTTCCGTAACATGTTTGCCTATGTATCGCACCGCTATCATGTCGGCTGACTGCCTCACACAGAAAATCCCATAATTTTTCATCCGCTTATTACATTTAGGCAAAATTAGTATCGTTGGAAAGGTAATTCAATTATATACAATTTGGTGGGTCTTGAGCTAAAAAATTCCACATATATAAAAAGTTATACAATTTCAAAGTAGACACGTGTAGAATCAAATATCAAATGTTGGATGAATGAAATATTCTTAGCTCAACTTTGCTCTAAGTGATTTCCATGAACACTTCTCACCTCATAATAACTTCATACACTTGGAGAAAGACCATGACACCTGAATTTAAATATAAATCATGGGATTAGATCTTACACATAAGGACAATGATTCGTTCTCTAGCTCAAAAATGTGGGGTGTTATAGGTAATCATATGCATATTTATATAGTTGTGTATAATTTGGGTATGTTGTTGATATTATGGATACCAATTATAGCCTACTAGCGACAATGTTCATTAAGTGGTATAGTTGATTTTTAGCATTAAATGAGGTTTAGTGATTGACATTGTTAAGTGGCTAATAATGACTAATGGATAATCTAGTAGTAGCGATAATGATGAATAGGGGTATAAATGGCTAGTGATAATGATGGATAATCTATAATGATGCTTAAGACTAACTATGATTAGGAACTATGATTATTAGTTCATTATAATAATTAAATTAGTGGTGATGTATAGTTAATAAATGGTGCTTAGTTTCTAAAATATTGCTTTGTGATGAATACGGCCTAGTTGTTATAAATTGGTTAGTGGTGATTAATTGCGAGATGATAACTAATGAATAAGAGGTTATGTGGTGAATAGTTGTAAAATAACAATGCGAAGTCATTTGATGGCTAGTAAGTAAATGGATTAGTTAATGAGAATTTCCTAGGTAGTAAAGTGTGATTGGTATACATAGATGGTAATACTATTAAATAACGGTGATATTAAGATTGTGAGTATATTGTCTTGTATTGGAAAATGTTGAATGTTAGAAAATGAATAATTTATGGTACGCTGTAAAATAATGGTTGAAGAACGTTGAGGTTGGTGTTAATATTGACTGATTGACTGATTTATTCTTTTCTTGGATCTACTCTCCAGTAGTATGGGATGTTGTGATGAGTTCTTTACTTTATGCACCAGTAGGTATATGGGAGCCAACTTTGTACTCGTGTTTGCTTCTGCTAATGGTTAATTATACATTATAATTCCAAATTGTCTATCTCTTATGTATAGTGGTATTTGTATGTAGTTGCCTCATGTTCAGTTGTTATTCAATTTGCTTACTCTTTATCTATAGTAATGATGCAGATGATTTGGGTTCGAATATTTACCTTGACTTAGTTATGACCATCTTGCATTACATCATTATATATCATGATTTAGCTCAGTTGGCCAATGATGCCTACTGAGTACACTTTTTTTTGTACTCATAATAAAATTTTGTACCTTTTTGGTGCAAATCCAGTACTAGCTATCGTTGATGATCGTTGTTTGTGCAGAGTTAATTTTTTGGATATAGGGTAAACTCTTGGTGTTTAGAGTCGCCAATTTCGGTCTATTTTATTATTATTTACTCTTTTGTATTGAGACAGATGTATAGACAATATTCAAAATCTCTTGGGTTGTATTATTAACATTTAGATGCACTTGTACAGGCTCTACCTGGTCTTTGGATTGGTATTCTTGTGCTGATTGTTTTTCTATTTAGAACACTTGGTTTATATTTTAACTTATGTTCATTGAATTTGGTAAATATGGGGCATTTCCTACTAAATTAACCCATTGTGTTAGCTCTAGGTTATGGTTTGGCTTACCTACTGGCGGGACGTAGTATGAGCCATCATGATACATAAATTGGATCATGACAGGTTATCCACAACCTATAGGTCATCCATGAACAGCCATAAGATCCCTAGGCTCGATTGCGAAACCCTCATCTCGTGTAGAAGTAGCACGTGTCCCAGCCATCTAGAAAAGAGTGAACCAAATGAATGCTATAGAAACCAACTCAGTCATTTAGGACAAAATGAGTGAAAAATATGAAAAAATCCTACGAATGTCCTATAGCATCCTGAATATAAGAAATGAATGTCATCATTTCGATCTGTGGGACTTGATTAGACACTTTCTTTTGTACCAACAATACCGGTGAACCTAGGGTCTAACACCAATTTGAAATTACTCAATTTACCAGCCATGATGGCATCTACTTTATCTCGCCTGTAGGTAAGCCAAATAGTAGGATAAAGCTATGTGTAATGGGCTAACTTATTGGAAAATAGAAAAAAAGTTGAAAATCAACATTTAGACTTGAAATAATAATTAACCAGTCATCATAGTCTAGTAGATAGATAAAAAATCCACAATCATCCCACGACATAGTAGTGTCGGTACAAAGCTACTACAACTAAAATTAAATAATAAAACTATGTAACATAAATCATCTAGAAAAGAAAGATTAGATATAAATTAATGTAAAAAGGGTAACTCCGACTCCTAGAGCTCACTCAATCTCCGAAATCAAGTTTTGCACGATCATCATATTAGTGGCAGCTACTAGTACTCGATTCTGCACCAAAAGGGGTACAAAACTGTAATATGAGAACAAAAACTATGGGCACTCATTAGGCATCATCAGTTGACTAGGGTAAATTATAATATAAATATAATAAAAGGTGACATAAACAAGCTTAGTTAAGGTAAAAGGGTGAACCTGGAAATAAGCTCCACTTTGCAAAAATAATTGAATAAATATTAAAATGTAATGTAAATATCATGCAACTTTAACTAATAAATTTCCCCCATAAGCACATAAGTGTGGAAGTAAATAACCAAACGCAGGACCCCATGAGCCTTGAGGGTACAATTTGAGGAAAGTAAAATAACCGAATAACCATAAATTACCAATTATTATTCTTTAACTATGAATCTATCTAAATGATATCATATAATAAATAACTCCCAATGTCAGACTTGAATCGTAACTTAATAGCATTATGATCATTAACATTATTTGCCAGACTTGAATTGAAACTCATATTATCAACATCATCATCAAATGTCAGACATGAATCGGAACTCATGTTATCAATATCATCTTTAAATACTGGACTTAACCTAGAACTCGTATTATCAATATCACCATCAAATGCTGGACTTAAACCAAAACTCATCTCAATATTATCATATACTCATTTGGCATACTTGAATCGAAACTTAATATCAATAAACTATTAGGTTTTACAAAAATTAGCATCAACTCCCAAATAACAAACCAACATGACCATTAGGTGTATAACCTCTTCAAAGTCCCTAAATAATCATTTTGAAGTGTATAATAAGGATATAGAGGTCTACAAAATCCAATACAAATCTTGGCCTAAGATGGGCCAGAGGGCCCAGTTCTAATCCCCGAAATATATTCTTATAGAAAAATTCTATCCTGGACTAGGTTCAGATATTGAAATATATTTATAGGTGTTAAATAAGACATAAATAATCCTAGGATATAAATTCTACCTAAAATGAGAAACTAAATCATTTATGCCTAAATTACATCAAGATTACCTAAAGAGTCCAACTAACCCAAATATTGTTAATCTTACATTCAACACCGAATCACATCCCATATCTAGCTCATTATTATAATCATACAATGAAATAACTCATTTATGAAAAGGGTAAACCTAGCATACCTGGATGCTGAAGAAAACCCCAAAGAATCAACTAGACCACTAATCCCCCTTCTGTGAAGCTTCTACAAGGTGCCATGATATCAAAATCAAAATCTGCTCAGCAAAATAAGAATGATGACACCTATATTGAACTATTGTTCTTCAATTAAAAAATTATGTAAAAAAGCCCATGTGGGGACCATTTATGAAGTTAAACTTTCAAAACCAACACAACGTATCTCTATGCTTAGGGAACATTTACCCTAAAAATGGGTAAATTCTGAGCCCTAATGGTGCTATAATCTAGACACCAAGATTTTCGGTATTTTAAAAACGGATGTAGGAATTAACTATGAATTTAATGGAAGCTTGCCACAATGTCAAAGAATAAACGCATAAGTTAATTTCACCAAAGCTCCAAAATCACATACAAATGATTCTCCAAAGCTTTCCCACTTTTTAGTCCTATGTATTCTTGTGAATGAATGAAAAACGGTGAATATTAGGCTAAGTTGGGTATTTATGACCTTCCTAGGTATGCGGATGCCTCTTAAATGGACATTGGGTTACTTAAGCAACCTTGTGTCACTAAAGCAATATCTGGGTGCCTTCACAGGTACTACATAAGCTGTCCCTTGCTATTTTAGTGATTACCACTTAAGCGGTATGGTTCTACTTAAGCAAGCCTCGCTCCTCTAGGCTAACCTAGTCGCTAAAACAATAGGCTGATTACAATTTTTCTAAGTCTTTGCCAATCCTTCAGGATTTATGTAGAATCTTATATACATAAATTTACTATTCTACCCTATAAAACTCAACGTTTTAGACTTAATGGTGTAGTCAACATCTCAATCCGAGATTGTGTTGATGAAAAATTAATCCCACACCCATGTTCCATTTTTCTTAACTTTTGATCAATAGCTCGAAATGAGTCTAAAATCCTTGGGACCCAAACCAATAGTCCACCTAACCTATTATTAGTGTTTTGGAGTTGTTGGAACTGTTAGGATTTACATACGTGATTGTTTGACTGTAGTTTTTATCTAGCAGAGCATTTGAACCAGAGAAGATTTCAGTATAGGGAATTGAATTTAAAAATCAAATGAACTACTCGATAATCAAATTGTCAGTTCCAAAAAGTCATAAATGACTTGGGGTAGCTGTAGGAAAGATTTAAGCAGCCAAAATGTGAAGAAATATAGGAAATAACCTGCAGGTTCATTACAATACCAACTATGAAAAGAGCTTTCATCCGCAAAAGTAAAGGATTAGGTTGTACCTAAAGCCACGAACAAGTGAGGATACTTGGTCTACGTCTCACTCTCGATCTCCCAAGTAGCCTCCTTTACTAGGCGGTGCCTCAACTGAAACTTAAATATTATAATTTCTCTATTGAGTAACCACTTAATATCACTAGCCAAAATAAGCATAGGCTCCTCTACAATGATAAACCAATCATCAAAATGAACTGTATGCCATCTAAGCAAATGAGAAGGGTCAGGAATATATCATCGCAACATAAAAACTTGGAAAATAGAAGGAAAGAAGCAAAATCTAGGGGTAAGGCTAACTTATAAGACACCTCAACAACTATGCAAAAATTCACAAAGGGTCTAATATTTTAATACCCTGAGACTCTAACCAATAGTGAAACAATGAATCAAGATCATGAGAAATAAATTATAATATTTTGGGTTGTTTTCTAATCAAGAATGATGTGTATTAAGGCCTTAAAGATGTCCTAACGATTGGGTGAATCAAAATATTCCTTACCGATTGATTTCTTGGAAAGGATATTGCCATATTCAACTTAAAATGCACATATCTATTGTTATACTATGAATTATGGAGACATTGACCTATCAAAAGAGATATAATTGAATTAGCTTTCCAATGATACTAATTTTTCCAAATTCCGACACCGGATCAAAGAGTTTTGTCTATTTTACTCCAGGATGTCAGTCTAGAAATTGTGACAAGAGGTCATCACAATTAGGCAGAAAATCATAAATCCACCCTTTTGTGACGGCCTATTACATGTTTGGAAGCCTGTCACAATTATCGTTAGCTATTTTTTACCAACAATTTAGAGACATTTTTGCAAGGGTATTTTGGTCTTTTTCCATCTTTTGGAGGCCCTTATAAATATGAGAATCCCATCTAAACACTAATTCCATCATTTTATCTTCCAATTCTTTTGAGATAATATATCTAGGGTTTTATAAAGAACAGAAATCTTCCAAGAATCATCCGTAAATCTTGAAAAAAATTTCAAGAACCAAGTTCCTCATAGTGTGGGCTTTAAGAATTTATTTATTACAAGTGTGGATGAAGTCTTAAGCACTAAAGTTCATCCAATTTCAAATATTAAGAAATGTGGGGTTTGAACAGGAAAACTCCTTTCGTTCATGTGCCTGAAGATTTAATTTCTATTATTGATTCCTTGAATTTGCAAAGTGGGATTGCACCCAAATTATTCTATTAATGATTTGTGATATTTGAATTGTTCAAGTTTGATATACAGGATTATTTCATCATTTTATCTCTTAAATTGAGAATTTATGCCATGAGTTAAATATTGTTATTATGAATTGATGATTTCTGAATGATTTGAGGTAAGAGTCATGATTGAGGCTTTTTCATGAAATGTTAATTATTTAATATATATTGATTTTTGGGACTGAACGTCATGAATGAGGCTTTTGATGTCTTCCTAAAGTTTTGATATTCGATATGATCTGATTAGCAAGCACACTTGATGTTGATAATTATTGATTGATTTTGAGTCGAGTTCGGAATCCACAGCTGCATATAATTTAACGATGAGATATATTATTATTTTGGTCTTTATGATAGACCCACGAGTTGATATTGATTAACATGAATTTCCTATTGTGTTCTAAGCTGTGTCTGGGAGGAGTATTTTGCACCAAGTAGGAAATGTGGTATTTCCCTGAAACTACGTGTCACCATAGGATTGATGTTAATAATTGTGGCGAGGGGCCAAGTATGGGATTTGGATAATGAAATTGAGGTTGTACTCCCTGGAAAGAGTACGACGCTCCTGCCAATATGGGGTTCTCTCCTTAGGAGGGCAAAACGTTAGACTCCATGCAGCTCACATGGTTTAGTTTATGTAAGTTATAGAAAATTCCCAAGTCCATAATAGTCAAAGTTTCATGAGTTACTGAGTCACTCTAAGTTATGAGTCAAAGAGTTTGAGTTGACTCCAATGGTTTATGAGATTTGTGAAGCATGTGTTATTATTGATGATTTATGGATAATATATTTCAGGTAACTCAAGTGAAGAGAGTTATTCTTACAAGCATGCATGAATTTATTATACATTTATGATATTATTTAAGTGTTGCCAGCACCCCCACATACTCAGTATATTCCCAAGTACTGATTCCCATACTCTTCTGTGTTCTATATTTTGTCTTGATGTAGGTTCAGGTACTCATTCTCAGCAGTGACAGTGATCTTCGAGTACCTCATGGTTCGAGGAATTATGTCCCTGATTTTTGTCTTGATAGTAGATGGTTATTTATTTCCAGTTCAATATGAGTCATTTGGGCTTCTCAGTCTTATGTATTAGAGTCTTTGACAGACAAGAGAACCAATATGTATAGAACTTCAGTATTTAATTGTATAGAATTGTATTTCTTTTTATTCCAGTATGTTCATGACATGATTATTCTTCCTTATTACGGCTTGATTATTGTCATAGTGATTTATACAAGTGATGACAGGCTCAGAGGGTTAGCTTGAGCCCGCATGTTGCCTTAAGTACTGTGTGATGTCTTGTGATAGGATCTTAGGGTGTTACAAGCTTGGTATCAGAGCCTAAGGTTTAAAAGAGTCCTAGGGAGTGTGACAAGGTGCGTTACATAGAGTTTTCATCATCGATGGGTAGTGCACCATATCTATAAGCAAGATACTACGGGACGTTTTAGGAAAATTTATTTCTTCATTCCAAAAGTCTATCATGCCTATGAATGCTCCTCTCTGAAATGAATTTAATCCTTGTACTCTTATGATAGAAAAATGCCTCCTCGTAGAGCTCATAGAAACAACGAGCGAACTTAACCCATTGATCCTTTAGGTGAGAAGGTATCACATGTAGAATTTTGATTATCTTTTTAGGTGCTAGCCCAGGCAGTTACCTCCAATGTTTAGGCCACAGATCCATATCTACAAGAAGGTAGTTTACCGGTGGCTCGACTTCATAATTTTATACGGATGAATCCGCTAGAGTTTTATGGGTCAAGGGCAGGTGCGTACCCACAGATGTATCTTTGTGAGGTGAAGAAGATCTGCCAAATTATGCATGTAACAGAAGAAGAAAGTGTGGAGTTAGCTTCTTATCGCTTGAAAGATGTTGCCTATGATTGGGTGGAGATATGGAGGAAGAATAGAGGGGAGGATGCCCCTCCCATGACTTGGTAGTTATTCCAGGATGCGTTCTTAGATAGATTCATTCCCCCAAAGGTGAGAGAAGCAAAACTAGAGTAATTTATAAACTTGAGACAAGGCTCCATGAAAGTTAAGGAATATTGTCTTAAATTTAACCAGTTGTCTAAGTATGCTCCCGGTATGATTGCTGATTCCAGGACCAGTTTGAGTAAGTTTTTGACTGGCGTATCGAGTTATGTTGTGAAAGAGTGTAGATTTGCTATGCTTAATATGGACATGGATCTTAATGATACATTATTAACAGATTGAAGTGGACAAGGTGAAAGAGAGAGAGAGAGAGTGAGTGGGAATAAGAGAGTTAGATCAGAGTAGCAGGGATGTAATCAGACTAGATTTTCTAGAGGGATTCCCCGTCAGTTTCAGAGCCGTTCTTTTGTGCCAACACCGTCATCAGCTAGTGCTCCTATATCTAGAGTTAGGCAGGAGTAGGGTAATAGACCTATTATGCCCAGGTCTCAGGATAGTATGAGTAACAGACCTCGTCCTCCCCTATGTCCGAAGGGCGGTAGGGACCATCCGAGTGAGTATTTAGTCGACCAGAGAGGTTGTTTTGGTTATGGAAAGTTAGGCCACAAATTCAGGGATTGCCTATATGCTAGACAGGGGAGCCATGATATTCGTCCCCAGTGTAAGGCAATTAGTGCTCCAACCCTTTTGGTTCATCCTACTCCTCCTTAGGGTGGCTCGTCTACTACTGCTAATGGTCAGCGCTAGAATTACTTTTATGCTATACCACCCCGCCAAGAGTAGGAGGATTCACCAGATGTTGTTACTGGTATGCTCTGTATATTTTATTTTGATGTGCATATGTTGATGGACCCTGGGTCAAGCCTTTCTTATGTGACTCCATTAGTGGCTGTGAAATTTGAGATCAATGCTGAAAAGATTCCTAAGCCTTTTCTAGTTTCTACTCCAGTAGGTGAACCTGTTGCTGTTATGCAAGTATATAGGAAGTGTCCTATCACTGTCCTTCACAGGGTCATGTTTGCAGATTTGATTGAGCTAGACATGGTTGATTTTGACATTATTCTGGGTATGGATTGGCTTCACTCTTGTTATGCGTCTATAGACTTTTGTAACCATATAGTCAAGTTTTTGTTTCCCAATGAGCCAACCTTTGAGTGGTCCAAAAATTCTATATCTCCCAAGAATCTTTCATATCCTACCTTAAAGCTAGGAAATTGATATCCAAGGGTTGCATCTATCATTTGGTTCGAGTTAAAGATACTAAGTTCGAGACTCCAACTATTTAGTTGATTAGCATTGTTAATGAGTTTTATGATGTTTTTTAGAAGATCTCCTAGGGGTACCTCCCAATAGAGCTAGAATTTGGGATTGATCTTCTCTCCGATATGTAGCCTATTTCTATTCCTCCATATCATATATCCCCCCAGAACTTAAGGAGTTGAAAGAATAACTCAAAGATCTTCTAGATAAGGGTTTCAAAAGGCCTAGCATATCTCCTTAGGATGCACCCATTTTTTTTGTAAGAAAGAAAGATAGTTCATTGCGGATGTGCATTGACTATCGTTAGCTTAACAAGGTCATAGTCAAGAACAAGTACCCTCTTCCTAGAATTGATGACCTGTTTGATCAGCTGCAAGGTGCCATCTATTTCTCAAAAATAAACTTAAGATCCGATTATCACGAGTTTAATATTAGGGAGTGTGATATTCCAAAGACATCTTTTCAAACCTGATATGGTTATTTTGAGTTCCTGGTCATGTCCTTTGGGCTAACAAATCCCCCAGCACCTTTTATGGACCTCATGGATCGGGTGTTCAGACAGTACCTGGATATGTTTTTTATTGTGTTCATAGATGATATTCTTGTATACTCCCAAAGTGAGAAAGACCATGCAGATCATCTCCGAATAGTCTTGCAAACCCTTAGAGATCATCAACTATTTGTCAAATTTAACAAGTGTAAATTTTGGCTAAGGTCAGTTGCTTTTATGGGTCATATTGTTTCTTCTGAAGGTATTCGAGTTGATTCTCAAAAGATAGAAGCTGTGAAAAATTGGCCTAGACCTATTTCCCCATCTGATATTAGGAGTTTCTTGGGTCTAGCTGGCTACTACCATCGTTTTGTTGAGGGTTTCTCTTCTATTGAATCTCTTTTGAATCGGTTGACCCAAAAGAAAGTTAAAATTCTATGGTCTTATTCTTTCGAGAAGAGTTTTCTGGAGTTGAAGACTCAACTCACTTCGGCCCCTGTGTTGACCCTTCCAAATGGTGTAGATGATTTTGTAGTGTATTGTGATGCTTATAGAGTTTGGTTGGGTTTCATGTTGATGTAAAAAGCTAAGGTTATAGCCTATGCCTCCAGACAGTTGAAACCGCATGAGAAGAACTACCCAACCCAAGACCTCCACTTAGCTGCAGTGGTTTTTGTCTTGAAAATACAAATACTATTTGTACGGTGTTCATGTGGATGTCTTTACGGATCACAAGATTTTGCAGTGTGTGTTTACTCAGAGAGAGTTGAATGTTCGTCAGAGGCGATGGTTAGAATTGTTAAAGGACTATGATATGAATGTGCTGTATCACCCAACAAGGCCAATGTACTAGTAGATCCCTTAGCAGGTCGTCCATGGGTAGTGTAGCACAGGTTGAGGAAGATAGGAAGGAATTAGCTCCTGAGGTGCATCGTCTGGCTAGGTTGGGAGTTAGATTTCTTGATTCAACTGAGGGTAATATTTGGGTCAAGAGTAGTTTTGAGTCTTCTCTAGTTTCAGAAGTAAAGGAGAAGCAAGATATGGATCCTAGTTTTCTCAAACTGAAGGAGTCAGTTAAAGACCAAAAGGTGGAGGTTTTCTTCCCAAGGGGGAGATGGTGTATTGAGATTTTAGAATAGATTATGTGTGCCTGATGTTAAAGATTTGAGGCAGAGAGTTATGCCTGAAGCGCATGGCGCGTGATATTGTATTCATCCCGGTGCTACCAAGATGTACCACAATTTACAAGAAATCTATTGGTGGAATGGTATGAAAAAGGATATAGAAATATTCATAGAGAAGTATACAACTTTCCAACAGGTTAAGATAGAACACCAAAGACCTGGTGGAATAATGCAAGAATTCAGTATTCCTACTTGGAAGTGGGAGGAAGTGAATATGGATTTTGTGACTGATTGACCTCCTTCTCAACGTCATCATGATTCTATTTGGATCATCGTAGACAGGTTGACTAAGTCTGCGCATTTCTTGCCAGTGCCTACATCTTTCACCACTGAAGACCATGCTAAGCTGTACATTGAAGAATTAGTCAGGTTACACGGAGTTCCTTTGTCTATTATCTCCGATAGGGATACTCAATTTACTTCTCATTTTTGGAGGGATTTTCAGAAAGGTCTCGGTACCCAAGTTCATCTTAGCTCTACTTTTCATTCGTAGACCGATGGTCAGGCTGAGAAAACCATCCAAACCATAGAGGATATGTTAAGAGAATATGTTCTTGATTTTAAAAGGAGTTGGGATGAACATTTGCCATTGATTGATTTTTCTTAGAACAACAGTTTTCATGCTAGCATTGGAATGGCTCCATTTGAGGCTTTATACGGAAGGCGATGTAGATTACCAACAAGTTTGTTTGAAGTGGGTGAAGCCGCTATGAGTGGACCTGATGCTGTGTTTGAGGCAATAGGTAAAGTTAAGCTTATTTAGAAAAGGTTGAAGACAACCCAGAGTCGTCAGAATTCTTATGCAGATGTGAGAAGAAGAGATCTTGAGTTTGAGGTTAACAATCTGGTGTACTTAAAGATTTCACCCATGAAAGGGGGTGAAAATATTTGGTAAACAAGGGAAGCTTAGTTCCCAATACGTTGGCCCTTATAGAGTTTTGAATCTTATTGGGAAAGCAGCTTACGAGATTGAATTGGCCACCGAGTTGTCAGCTGTCTATCCTATCTTTCATGTTTCTATGCTTAAGAATCACATTGGTGATCTGTTATTGTGGATCCATCAGAAAGTTTTGATGTTCAGGATAGCCTTTCGTATGATGAAGTTGTAGTTGAAATACTAGATTATCAAGTTCGTAGACTAAGAAATAAGGAAGTTCCCTTGGTTAAAGTTCTGTGGCCAAATCAATCAGTTTAGGGTGCTACTTGGGAAGCAGAAGCAGATATGCAAACCAAATACCCTCATCTCTTCTCCCCGAGTTCAAATCAAGCCGAAGGTACTATTATTCCTTAATCCAGTTTCCTTCTAATCCAGTGTATTAAGCTATATGATTATTCTCTCTATGATTCTTGCATTTTGTGAAGTACTCGAAAGTTTAAGTGAAGTAAGCCCTTTCAGTGAGTTGTTCCAGCTATACGTCCTCATTTTCTCCTGTTCTTGGCCTATCTAGCAATATTTGAGGACGAATGTCTCCAAGGGGGAGATATTGTAATACCCCGAGACTCTAACCAATAGTGCAACCATGAATAAAGCTCATAAGAAATAAATTATAATGTTTAGGGTTTTTTTCTGATCAAGGATGATGTGTATTAATCCCTTAAAGATGTCCTAACGATTGAGTGAATTAAAACATTCCTTACCAATTGAATTCTTGTGAAGGATATTGCCATATTCAATTTCAAATGAACATATCTCTTGTTGTACTATGAATTATTGTGCCCATGACCTACAAAAAGATAGATAATTGAATTATATTTCCAACGATACTAATTTCTCCAAAATCCGATACCGGATCAAAAAGTGATGCCTATTTTACTCCAGCACGTCAGTCTAGAAAATGTGTGATGACCTTTTGTGATGGTACGTCACAGGTCTGATGGCTTGTCACAAAAGGTCGTCACAATTAGGCAGAAATCATAAAATCCACCCTTTTTTTATGACATTTTGTGATGGCCTGTTACAAGTTTGATGGGCTGTCATAAATGTCGACAGTCATTTTTTTTCCCAGCAATTTAGACACCTTTTTGCAAGGGTATTTTGGTCTTTTCCCTACTTTTGGAGGCCTCTATAAATATGATAATACCATCCATACCCTAATCCCATCATTTTCTCTTCTAATACTCTTGAGATAATATATCTAGGGTTTTATCAAGAACATAAATCTTCCAAGAATCATCCGTAAATCTTCAAAATTTCTTCAAGAGCCAAGTTGCTCATAGTGTGGGCTTTAAGAGTTTATTTATTTCAAATGTGGATAAAGTCTCAAGCACTAAAGTTCATCCAATTTCAAAGATTAAGGTAATGTGGGGTTTGAACAAGAACACTCCTTTCGTTCTTGTGCCTGAAGATTTAATTTCTATTATTGATTTCCATGACTTTACAAAGTAGGATTGCACCCAAATTATTCTATTAATGATTTGTGATATTTGAATTGTTCAAGTTTGATATACATGATTATTTCATCATTTCATCTCTTAAATTGTGAATTTATGCCATAAGTTGAATATTGTTGTTATAAATTGATGACTTCCGAATGATTTGAGGTAAGAGTCATGATTCAAGATTTTCCATGAAATGTTGAGTATTGAATATATATTTTTATTTGGGACTTGAAGTCAAGAATGAGGCTTTTGATGTCTTCCTAAAGTTTTGACATTCGATATGATATGATAAGCAAGCACACTTGATGTTGAGAAATATTGTTTGATTTTGAGTCTAGTTAGAATCCACAGTTGTATATAATTTTTCGATGAGATATATTATCGTTTTGGTCTTTATGATAGACCCATGAGTTGATATTGATTAAGGTGGATTTCCTAACGCGTTCTGAGCTGAGTCTGGGAGGAGTATTTAGCACCGAGTGGGAAATGTGGTATTTCCCCAAAACTACGTGCCACCGTAGGTTGATGTTGATAATTATGGGCTAGAGGACGAGTATGGGATAGGGATAGTGAAATTGAGGTTCTATTCCCTGGACAGAGTATGACGCTCCCGCCAATGTGGGGTTCTCTCCTTAGGAGGGAAAAATGTTTGACTCTATGCGGCTCACATGGTTTAGTTTATGTCGGTTATAAGAAACTCCCTAGTCCATAATAGTGCAAGTTTCATGAGTTATTGAGTCACTCTAAGTCATGAGTCAAAGAGTTTGAGTTGAGTCCAACGGTTTATGAGATTTATGAAGCATGTGTTATTATTCATAATTTATGGAAAATATGTTTCAGGTAACTTAAGCGAAGAGAGTCATTATTACATGAATGCATAATTTTCTTATACATTTATGATATTATTTAAGTGTGGCCTGGATCCCCACATACTCAGTACATTCCCAAGTACTGATTACCATACTCTTCTGTGTTCTAAATTTTCTCGTGATATAGGTTCAGGTACTTAGTCTTAGTAGCGACAGTGATCTTCCAGTACCTCCATCTACATTCGTACAGTTGCTGAGTCCTCATGGTTTGAGGACCTATGTCCCAAATTTTTGTCTTCATAGTAGATGGTTGTTTATTTCCAGTTTAGTATGAGTCAGTTGGGGATCTATCCCAATGGCTCGTCAGTCTTATGTAGTACTGTCTTTGTCAGACTAGAGTACCAGTATGTACAGAACTTCAGTACTTTGATTGTATAGGATAGTATTTCTTTGTATTCCGGTATGTTCATGGCATGATTATTCTTCCTTATTACAACTTGATTATTGTCATAGAAGTGATGAAAGGCTCAGAGGGTTAGCTTGAGGCCGCGTGTCGCCTTAAGCACCGTGTGACATCATGGGATGGGATCTTGGGGCGTTACAAATATATCTAGGGGTGAGTTTTCCTTTCCTACTGAATCTCATCACCCGCTTCATAGGCAATACATTGAGGAATACCTGGTCACCAACTCCACATCTAAAGGCATAAAGTCTACGGTCTCCATAATACTTTTTTCTACTATAAGCTACCAGTAACCTTCATGAATCACTCTGACTTATCCAACGACTGGCGAAGAAAGTTAGAACCACGAGCTCTACTCTCAAAAATCTCAAACAACTAGATTAGAGAATAAAATCACCAAATATATAAAACCTCAAAAGATGCCATCTAAAAACATTAATGGTAGCTATTATTATATGCGAACTCTGCCAATGCAAAGTGTTGCGCCCACTAACCTCAAAGATCCATAACACACATTCGGAGCATATCATCAAAAATCCAATTAGCCCGCTCTGAATGCCCGTTAGTCTTAGGATGGAAGGTTGTTCTAACATCCATCTAAGTACCCAACTCCTTTTGGAAATCTCTCCAAAATATAGAAGTTAATACTGAACCCCAGAATAAAATGATAGATATAGGCACACCATGCAAATAGACTATTTCACTAACATTGATACGGGCCAACCTCTCTGTACAAAATATCATCTGAATAAGACTGAAGTGTTTTAACTTAGATAACTGATCCATAATGACCAAAATACCACTAGAACCACGAGATATATGAGGTAAACCTCTATTAAAGCCTATGGTAGTTCGCTCATATTTCAACTTGGGAATGGGCAACCTCTAAATCAAACCTCCATGTTTCTGATGCTCGGGCTTCACCTACTGACAACATAGGCAACGAGCTACAAAGTATTCCACATATCTATTTATACAATTCCTCAAATAATGTTTCCTCGAATCTCACTATATCTTAGAAGTACCCGAATGAATAGAATACTAGAAGATGCGATCCTAACAAAAAATCAACTTAATTAAATCATCAACCCTCACAATATAAATACAACTATCAAATCTCAAAATGCCCTCAAAATTTGAGGTATCACTCTTGGACTCACCACTCAAAACCATATCACATATTATACAAATCTCTTACCCTAAAATTGATGAACTCGAATCTATTCAAGTAGAGAAGGTCTCGCCTCAACACTAGAAAGAATCCTCCTAGGGTCTGAAATATCAAGTTGCACCATTATGTTGGCGAAGGATTGAATGTCCCATGCCAATAGCCTCTGATAAACTAAAGTATTAGACAAGCTACCCATACACACTGCTTTTTTGCTCAAAGTATCCCCCATTATGTTTGCCTTGCCTGGATAATACATGATAGAGATGCCATAATCCTTAAGAAACTCCATCGATCCTTGCTACCAAGAATAAAGTTTTTGTTTTGGGACATATGAAGCTGAAGTCTATAATGATTTGTGAACATCTCACAATGTACACCATAAAATTAATGTCCCTAAAACTTACGCACAAAAACTAACACTTCCATCTCTAAATCATAAGTGGGATAGTTTCACTTATGCACCTTCAACTGTCTTAACACAGACATGATAACTCAACCAAATTTTTATCTATACACAACCCAAAGTAACACCAGAAGAATCAAAATACATGGTGAATCCTTCACCCTCAATAGAAAGAGCCAAAATAGGAACTGAAGTGAGAAGTTCCATGAGCTTTCCAAAGCTTGGATCATACTCCTAGACCATTGGAAAGAAAACTCCTTTTGAGTCAATCTAGTCATCGACACTACAATGATAGCAAAAATCTAGACAAAACATATATTATAACTGGCCAAACTAATAAAACCACAACCTCAGACTGAGATGTAGGTTTGGCCAAATTAATGCGCCTACCATAACTCCATTCTTAGACACCAGATCCTCTAGGAATGTCACCACCTACTTAATCCAAAAATTAGACTTAGAGAATTTGGCCAAAGGCATATGATTTCTCAAATTCTGGAGCACAATCCTCAAATGTTGTATATGCTTCTCTCTACTCTTCAAATACTTAATAATGTCATTGATGAGCATAGTCATAAAGGAATCACAATAAGGTTTGAACACATGGTCCATCAAGTCAGGCATAGGATATCAATTCATCATCATCACCTTATTAAGCTTCCTATAATGAATACACATATGTATAGAGCTATCTTTGTTCTTCACAAACAACATAAGATCTCCCCAAGAAGACATACTTGATCTAATAAAACCATTACTATGAAGATCCTATAACTAAAAATTTATCTCCTAAACCTCCACAAGATCCATATGATAAAGTGCCATAGAAATTGGTCAGATGCTCGACTCAAGATCAATAACATACTCAATATCACGCTCATAAGGAAGACCAACTTGATCAATAGGGAAAAAAATCAGGAAACTTAAGAACTATAAGAACTAAGTCAAGCAACGGACTCTCCATACTAACATCGAAATAAGACTTCTAGAAGAAATATAAGAAATTTTCTCCTTTTGCTCACGGCTAAATGCTCCCTGCCAGACAATCAGGGGTATGTCGAGCATGGTAAAGAAAATAATCTCGACAAAGTAATCCAAGATCAAATGATAGTAGGATGGCTAGTCCAAGCCCAAAATCATATCAAAATCCACAATATCTAACACAATAAGATCAGCCAGAGTTCCAAACTCCAGAACTATCATAACGCATAATCTAAAATCCTAATCTACTACTTATAAATCACCCATGGGAGTAGATAAAAATAATGGCACGTACAATGAATCAAAAGTTAACTTTAATTGTGTGGCATAATAAGAGCACACATAAAAATAAGTAGATTTTGGATCAAATAAATTAAAAGAAGACTGATGGCACTATAAAATTATACCTGTGATAGCAAAATCCAAAGACTCAGCCTTTGGTCAGGTACAACATACAACTGATCACGCTCGCCACCTATCTAGGGCCGCCTGAGAACATCAACAAGAACCATTAGGACCACCCCTATGACTATTCATAGCACCTCTAGTTGGGGGATGAAATACCTTAATAGGTGGAGCCCTATGAGCAGAAGGAATAATTGCTCCACGACTAGCCATCCTTCGAGAAATTGCGAAAAGCTCCACAATCATAACATGTCCCAGGTGTTGCACCAAAACAAAAAGATATAGCTGACCAAGAATAGCCACCATTACTAGAAAAACTAAAAGACAAACCACTCAAAGATAGAGCTCTACCCTGGCTAAGATGATCACATAAACTAGACTGACCTCTATCAATTATATGAAGTACAATAAGAATGAGTCTAATAGACTAAACCTGGTGTTTATAAGGTTAGGTGGAGGGTACCTACCCTGAGAACTACTACCTCTAAATCATAAGCCACTATGGCTTTCACTATAACAACCATGATATTACAGCTCTTATTGCTGTCCTCTTAGGTATCATAATGCATCTCCTACAAACCTATGTATGATATAAAACTTTATCAAAAGACCTACTCGCAACAACTAAATACTAAGTAGACATGCGTAGAGGAAGTCCTAATCCCCAAACAAAGAAACAAACTCATTTATAATCAGTAGTAAACATAGAAGGAACATGCCTAGACAACTCCAAAAATTAAGTCATAAACTCCACAACAATCATGGAGCACTGTAAAACCTAGAGAACTAATCTTTCAAATAATGCCAAAGGCTGTGAGTCATATACTTCTCCAAGGAGATCTCAAAGAACTTAGTCCTTGTCAATGTAGGAGATCTAGCTTGCCTAGAATTAAGATAACCTATGCACCACTATTAAGCCATTAAATCCAACTAAAAATTAGTGAAATCCACATAAAAAGTATAAACTAGGACTAAATTATGGTGCCTATCCTCAAAAGCAATCAGGAACTTATATGCATTCTTATCCGTTGTACGAAAAATTATAGGTGTAGCCAATCTTAAGAATGTATCCAAAATCTTCAGCCCTTAATAGACATAGAAAATTAGAGAGCATCGGTTGAGAAACTATTGACTATGCAACTATCGACTAGGCAACCGTCAATGCAAGAAGAACCTCAATACTGGGTGCTGTTGCAACAGGTTATGTACCACCTTAGCACCACTCTGATTCACAGATTATGCACTATTATATGGTGCATCACCACCTAATACCAATAAATAAACCTCAGTATAGGATGCATATGAGTTCTTATCCTTGACAGAGATGGTCCCTAACCCACCGCTGGCTGGGGCAAAATAATCTATAGCTCGAAAGTAGGAATAGGGTCTGGAAAAAAACCCCTATCTTGGACACTAGATGGGGAAACATACCTTGGTTTTGCATGTCCTATAGTTCATCCATGAATATCCACAAACTCCTTAGGCTCAGTCTCAGAACCCTCATTTCATGTGGTAATAGTACATATCCTAAACATCTGAGAAAAAGCAAAACCAAAGAAATGCTTTAGAAATCAACCAGACTCATAGAAAGAAATGAGTGAAAGAAGTTAAAAACTCCTAAGAATGTCCTATATCCTATCAAATATAAGAAATAAGCATCAATATTCTAATCTGTGGGATTCTACTAGACACTTGCTATTGTAGAGACAATACCAGTGAACTTAGGTTATTATATGAATTTTTTGTGACTTAATTTAGGAGTTATGATGGAACCTACTTTATCTATCTAGTATGTAATACAACCTAAAGCCGAAAGCTATATGCAATGGGCTAACTTGGTAAAAAATAGCCTAAAATCCAGAAAATTACATTTAAAGACATAAAACAACAAATAAACAATAATCAAAGTCTAATAGATAGATAAAAAATTACCAATTATTACATGTCCTCGTAGTGTCGGTACAGAGATACTAAGAATAAACATAAGTACTAAAACTATACAATACAATTTTTCTCAAAAATTATAGGACTAGATATGAATAATAGAAAGAAAAAAGAGGAACTTTGAGTCTGAAATCTCACCCAATCTCTAAAATCAAACTGATCATGATCTTTATGTTAGTGGTTACTACTATTACTCGTCCATACTAATAGGGGTACAAAAGTCTAGTCTAAGAACCAAAACCACGGGTACAAAGTAGGTATCATTGGTCAACATAGTTAAATCATGATATAAATATGAAAAAATGCAAGATAAATGATGTGCCATGGTTTTATATCACTTAAGATTCTTAAAATTATGAAAATATGCAAATAACATAGGTCTTTTTCTTTGATATCACGTGTTTTATGTTGTGTTTTATAGGATATCAGGTTTTAGGACTATTCTAAAGAAAATTAGTGCAAATTAAAGTAATTGACCACTGATTTTAGAACCTATAGCTTGTATGTACTACCTATGAGGTATAGGCGCCAGAATACATGTTAGAGCTTGAGAAACAGAGGCTCAAAAGTTTAGAAAGGAAGACCTTGCTACCTAAAAAGGGCACCTAAGGCCTGTAGGTGACACCTAAGTTTTGTAGGTGCCAAAATATGTTGCATAAAGGCCAAGTCCCAAGATTATTCAGAATATTTTGAGGCTAGGGCACCTACGTTGGACCACCTATTGTCCGTCAGGTGCTACCTATTATCTGTAGGTGGCTGACCAATAAGTATCCACCAACCTCAACTTTTCTTCTTTTTTCAGGAGTTGTTTCCTAACACTCCCTTGTACCCTATATATATACCTTTTTTTAATTCTTAGTATATTTATGCACTCTTAATACTTAAAAATATATATTTGATTCTACATTTCGATTTTAATCTTGGGATTGCTCACTTCTTCATTTTGGTTGATAATTTAATTTGAGACTTTATGTTTTATTCGTTATTCATTGTGATATTAATTTAATTCTTTTAATTATGAATAAAATTGATTGCTACACAATGGTGAGAAGATAATTCCATTGTATAGGGTGCTGGAAGCACTGTCAAATTGATGAAGTAGGGGAAGTGGAATGTTGTTTTTAATAGATATTATTGCATATTTTATAGTTGTCTTCAGTTTAATAACTTTCTTAGCAGTTTCAAACATTAGGATTCCAACTAATATATCATTACTGACTTTATATGAAGAGTAGATATTAGGAAAAGACAATCACAATAGTAATTTGAAGATTAATTATCGATCTAGGATAATCAGCATCATTTCTATTATAGGCCAAAGGGACACTGCCGTAGTGTTTATTTCTAATTAATTATTACCAATTCTTTCATAGCTTGTTACTTTTCACTGTTGTAACAAAAATCCATTTAATTACTTTTTAGTACTGCCTATTGACTTCAATAAACTAGAGAGATAATTCACGTACTCCCTTAGGATTTGACCCCAACATAATTGGATTACCATATTATGTATCAAGTGTTTCATCATTATTTAGAGGCGTATCTTTGGAAGACATCAAAAAGTTGGCATCATTGTTGTGGAAGACGATGTGATTGTTGATATTTTTGGGTTTTTGTTTTCTATTTTTAGTTGGGTGTACACCAATGCATGCCTAATATAAGGAGTCAAGGCAATCATTTACTACCACTGAACCCTATACCAGAGAAAATCATATGGCCAACTAGTACGATGACAGAACACAAAATAGAGGTCAACTTGAAGGGGTTTAGGATAATACACAGGATTTCCCTTCCCATCCTCTTGAAGATGTTAAGGCATTAGAATAAAGTAATTATTAGATTAAGAAGATAACTAAAGGAGGGATACTAAAGCCTAATATATAGCTAATGAAGTAGAGCCAGCTAGGAAGAGATAAGTAGTAGATTATCAAGCAACACTCGATAGAAATTAAGATAGAGTTAGGGGTGGTTAAGCTCAAATGATCCCAGGATATTAATACTTACTATCGTATGATAATCTAGAGAAAGATAAAGGATATGTTGAGCTTACCGATATAAGATCTATCATTCCTCATACTTTGACACCACATGTTAAGTTTTACATTACTATCTCGATGATCCATCTTTTAAATATGAAAGTTATGTTTGTGGGACTGGCTATACATAACACAAATATGCACCTTGCAAACTTTATTGGGATCTGTACTTTATAAACTATACCTAGGGTAGATAGGGAAGTAGTCAGACTCAAGTTGTTACCTTTTTGTTGACTAGAGAAGCTTCATTATTGTTGGGGGAACTTACTCGAGGATAGATTACTACTTGGAATAAGATTCATAGGTAGTTTTTATATTGGTTCTTTCCTTTAGCCAGGATTGCAATTGAAAGATGAGATAAAAGACTTTAGACAGTTACATTCAGAGTTAATGTATGAGTAATGGTTCTGGTTTAAGAAAAAGTTGAGCATGGTACCCAATAATCTCATTTCAAGGAAAAATTTATTTGAGATATTTTACATATACCTAACTATTAGTTCCGTAGCTATGGAAGATACGATCACATCAGCAAAATTTATGCGGTTATGCTGAGAAGTAGAATTAGATATTTTAGACCAGATCTCTCTCACCAATCAAGAATGTCATACTTTTAAGGCAAAGAGTTTTGTTGGCACTTATGCCATTAGTGATTCCATTGAGCATAGGGTAGTTGATGAATTTTTGGTACGAGAGATTGCATAACATAGAACTGATATTGGGCTCCTAACGAAGAAGTTCCAATATGATTTCTACGAAGGTAAATGTATTTTTTTCATAGGGTAAGGCCTATAAATTGTATAATTCTGACTTGGAGGAGGAGGCTAAGTACCTAGATCAAGAATTGATAGGTTTTTAAGTGAAGAGGCAAAGAAAATAAGGTTAAATTTATTATAGAGATAGGTATAAAGTTTGTAGTAGAGATGATGATGGTGACTAAAAGAAAGGATGACTACAAGTATAAGGGAAATATGGATGATCCTTTAGGAAATCGTGATACTTAGATAAGGATGGACCCCATATTTTTCAAGCTTGTCAAGGCCTAAGAAAGTCAAGAAACATGCATTAACAAGATTATGGAAGATATCTCAGGATTGACCTAAATGGTGGAATTGTATGCTACTAGAATAAATTAATTAGAGCAGTAGTTTAGGCAAAGGTATGTCACTTTGAATCAAAGGTAGTCAGTCACCCTTCTGAGAAATATAGTTCAAAAACCTAAAAATGATGGTCATTATTCAGCCATCACCATTCAAAGTGGTAAGACTACTATAGATACCCCTTTGCCTAATGTTGATGAGCCAAGTAATGAGAGTGTTGTGGTTAGTGAGACACAAGACGCGGAGTCAGTAAAGGAAAATATTTTTATGATAATGCTAAGAAAGCCAAAGTTAAGGAAAAGATCGATGAGCTTATAGTTAAGTAAATTCCACAGCAACCCTGACCTTTTTCTCAAAAGATAGAGCAGAATAAGAAAGAAAGAAAGTTCAAGAAGTTTATTGCCTTGCTGAAAGAATTAAGCTTAGACATACCTCTTCTTGAGGCTCTTGAGAAGGTGACAAAATCTTCCATGTTTTTGAAGTAGTTGGTGATGAACAAGAGAGTTGTAAGTATTGTGGATGATGGTATGGTACACAATTACAGTGCAATCACGTTATGATCTTTGGCATAGAAGAAGGAAGACCTTGGGACTTTTACTATTTTGTGTGCTATTAGGTCTTTTAACTTGAAATGGGGTTTATATAAATAGGGATCTAGTATTAATCTAATATCGTTGGTAGTGTACAAGTATTTGGGGTTAGGGGCACCCAAAACAATGTTTATGAGGTTATTAATGGCTGACTACACGACGAAGAGACTAGTGGGTAATCTAAAAAATATATTATTGAAGGTAGCATCCATTATATTTTCAACTGACATTGTTATTCTTGAATGTGAAGTGAACTTCAAGCCCTATAATCTTGATCCTTTATAGCTACGGGTAAGGCATTAATTAATATGGAGTTAAGGTAGATGAAGTTTCAATTGAGTGATGAGCAAGTGATCTTTGATATGTGTCATTTGATGCGACAGCCATATGATATTCATGTAGGTATGTGATAGACATTTTTTATTATGATAATGACGAAGAGACAATGCCCATTATGGAGACACTTAGAGTTGAGGCATTAAAAGCGGTCATGTAAAACTTTGATAGCGATTGTATTGATGAATATGAATAAAAGGTTAAAGCATTGCATGGGAGAGGTTCTTATAACTATTCCCCAAAAAATATGGATCTTTATTTGAATAATAGAACTACTTCTCCTACTTTACCATCTATTGAGAAGCCACCAGTTATTAAATTGAAGGATCACTTGTGGTATGCATTCTTGGGGGCAACAATATCTTACCAATTTTTACTATAGTAGGTTTGGCAGAATTATAGGTTGAAGCATTGCATCGGTTTTATAGTGGTTCAAAAGGGCCATCGATAGACCATAGTGAATATTATGGGAATTTCACTCGATATTTGCACGCATAAGATATAGCTTTAATCGGATAGTATTCCCCAAATTAAGCATCAATTTCAAATGAATCCTTTTATGCAGGAGGTTGTGAAGATCAAAATTATTATGTAGTTGGATACGTGTGTAGTCTACCCTATTACAAAAAGCAGGTGGGTCAACTAGTTCAATGTGTGCCAATGAATGGTGGAAACATAATGGTTCCCAATGAGAAGAATGAACTTGGGACAAAGATACTAGTAACTGGTTGGAGAGTATACATGTATTATAGAAAGCTAAACACTTGGACCAAAAAATAACACTGCTCTATGTCGTTCGTGGATCAGATGCTCTATAGATTACTAGGCAGGGGTTGGTATTGTTTTCTTAATGGGTATTTGAGATACAATCAGATTACTATTGCTCTTGAGGACTAAGAAAAGAAAACTTTTAATTGCCCCTATGGGACTTTTGCCTTCAAAAGAATTCCATTTGGATTATGCAAGGCTCCCTCTACTATTTAATGATGAATGATGTTTGTATTTTCAAACATGGTGGAGGATATAATTGAGGTATTCGTGGATGATTTTTCAGTCATTGGGGACTCTTTTAGTAATTGCTTGGCCTATCTGGCCAACACATGTAGAAATTTAAAGAGTGTATTCTGGTATTGAATTGGGAAAAGTTCTATTTCATGGTAAATGAAGGCATTATTCAAGGTCACAAGATCTTAAAATATGGTATTAAGGTAGAAAAAACAATGAATGATGTATTTTAAAAGTTTCCACCACTAGTCTCAGTAAAAGGTACTTTGAGTTTCTTAGGACATGCTGATTTTTACAGGAGATTTATCAAGGACTTCTCAAAGATTACTAATCCTCTATGAAATCTATTAGAGTAAGAGGTGAATTTTTTATTTGATGATGCATGTCTTAAGGCCTTTAATTTCCTAAAAAAATGGTATATGTCAGCCCCTATCATTGTAACCCCTAATTAATATTTACCATTTGATGTTATGTTTCACGCTAGTTGAGTGGCCTTGGGTGTTATCCTAGGCCAAAGGCAAGATATTATCCTTTATTGATTTTATTTTGTCTATAAGTCATTAAAATAATACAGACGAACAATACAATTACTAAACAAGAGTTACTTGTTGTTGATTTCGCCTTTGAAATGTTCCGATCCTACTTGATTAGGAATAAATTCATTGTCTATAAAGATCATGCTATATTAAGGTATCTTATGTCTAAAAAGGATGCTAAGATGAATTGATAGATTGGGTCCTCTTACTGCAAGAATTTGACTTTGAAATAAAAGGTCTGAAGTGGATGGAGAACCAGGTTGCAGATCATTTGTCTTACCTTTGGGAAGAGGAAATGTAGAAACTATGGGATGATCTTGACATAGATAATACTTTTCCAGGATAGCGGGTCTTGGAAGCATCTCAAGACTTAATCGTCTGGTTTGCTAATTTTGCAAATTATTTGGCAAGAGATCTTATCCCAAAAGACCTATCCTTCTGGCAACACAAGAGATTTACACATAAGGTAAGGAAGTTCTTTTAAGATGAACCATTTCCTTTTAGGGTATTTGTTTATGGTGTTATTCAAAGATGTACTCCAGAGATGAAGATGATAAGCATTCTTGAAGCTTTTCATTTATCACCAGATGAGGATCATCATAGTGGAACTCGTACAGTCCATAAAGTTCTGCATTGTGGGTTTTATTGGCCTACGATATACAAGTATGATCCTGACTTTGTATAATACTGTGACCAATGTCAATGTCAAGTCTATACTTCACGATTCCATACGCTCCCCGTGACACCTACTTTAGAGTTAGAGATATTTGATGTATAGGCAATAGATTTCATAGGTTTGTTTGTGAGCTCCTATGTAATAAAATATATTTTGGTGGTGGTTGATTATGGTATGAAATAGATAGAGGCAGTTATGCTACCAAATAATAAAGGTAGAAGTGTCACCATATTTTAAAGAAAAAATATCTTTTATCTATTTGGCTCTCCAAATATGATTATTAGTGATGGTGGGTCTCACTTTTGTAACTGTCTGTTTAAGGCTCTTCTTGATAAATATAGTGCAAAAGATAATGTGGTATCACCTTATCATCCTCAGATAAGCGAGAAAGTTGTTGATTCAAATAGAGAAAACAAGTCTATAATGGTAAAAACTGTTAATGCTAATAGGATAGACTTGTAAGGCCTACCGAACATCTTTTAAGATCCTCATAGGTTCCTCCCTAGACCAACTTGTGTACAGAAAGGAATGACACTTGATGGTTGAACTTGAGCATAAGGCATTATGGGCGTTGAAAAATTTGAAATTTTAGTGGCATGATGCAGCCAAGTTGAGACTAAGCAAGGTGAATAAGTTGGATGAATTTTGGTTACGTCCTTCAGAATGTTTTTCCATATATAAAGATATAATAACATTTTATCATGACAAGAAAATTGAGAAAATATTGTTTAAACTCGGTGATTTAGTCTTGTTGTAAATTCAAGATTTTTCTTATTCCTTGACAAGATGAAGTCTAGTTAGTAGAGGCCATTAACCGTGGTTTGTGTATTTCCACATGGTTCTATAGAACTTAAGCATGATGGTAATGGATCATTCAAGGTAAATAGGCAATGGGTGAAGAACTATATAGGAAACTTGGAAAAAGTGAACATATGTGTTGACGTGGACCTTGGCAAAGTTTGAGTTGCCAAGGAAGCTGATTCGTGCTGCAATAGTAAACAAGCACTGCTTGGGAGTCTACCCAAGGTAACTTTTTTTTATCATGACATGAGTGCCTATTTCATTATTGGTATATCCTCGTTCCCTTGTTTTTGCATTATTTACAGGGATAGGGGATAGTGCATGTCTTTTAGTTGGGGGTGGGGTATACCATTGCCACCTTATTTTTTTATTTTCATTCTTTTTTTCCTGTCGGCTGTGGTATGGTTATGGAACCGACATGTCTAGGATTAATTTTGTATCATATTGTTTTTTGTTTTACATTATATTATATTTTTATATAATAAGGAGATATGTAAGTATTTAGGGTGTTGACATATTTTTGTTGATAATAATGATACCCCTCTGAAAATTTGTTTTTGAATTGTGTGATGTGTATATATGTGTAACTATTGTGAATCTCATTACGGAATTAGAATTAGGGACATGATAATCATTGGTAATGATTACATGAACCAGATAGGTAGTAGCTTGTGATGTAACCCTATTCCATGCGTGTGTGAGATATTACTTAGTTCCCATTGTGTGTTGCATCCAAAACTTGCCCGATTAGTCTTGCCTAGGTTGTAACATAGTCGGTTAGAAAAGGATCATAGGTCGCTCTTTAAATAAGTCCACTTTTAGCCTAAATGACCATCCGAATGTGAATAAGTATCCCTTGATCCCTATTTTTAACCTGTATAGCCTATTTTTCTTGTTACACCTTTCACCTTTGCATTCTTTTTACAATGAACCTATTTTGGCCGTGGTCCTTCTTGGATTTTGTGCACCTCAACTCAAGAAAATCACCTAAGTTGAGGGTGGCTATCATAAGGGTGCGTAATGTGAAGTGGACATAAAGAAGGGTGAAATAAGAGAAAAGTAAGTAGCTTTGGGTGTGGTACAAAAATTTAGTAAAATAAAAATTTGAAAACGCAAGAAAAAAGAATGAATAAAAAAACCACACCTAACCTGAATGTGCATTAAAATAATAAAAGAGAGAAATAAGGGTGGAATAAGAAGATATTGGTTGAGAAGTGGATTAAAAGTAATTGTATTTCCAAGGAAGCTTAGTCACTAAAAATGTCTATGTGTATCATACAAGCCCCCTAAGCCTACATTATAATCCGAATAAAGTCCTATAGTGATCCTAACCTGACTGTCTGAAAGCTAAGGGCAAGAAAATAATGGCAAACCTATGGTATTTGATGCGCATTGATTGGAAATTCTTAGTGAATGTGAGTGTCTCTTAATTGTCCCTACATTGACATGCATGGTTTCATATTAATGGGTAGGATTTGTTTGCTGTGAGGGAACACGAGTTGTATTCCTAACTACGTACTTGTTTCGGTAAAGTAACTTGTGCATATGCATGTTTTGTTTGTTGCTAATGTAATGCCATATCCTGATTCACTTGAGTCACATTTTTGCGCTTCATGTATACACATAGTTGGTTTTGAAGTGTTGAAATAGGAATGGTAACATTCTTAAGATTAAAATTATGATTGACTGCCATAGATAGCTTAGGTTTCTCCTAGTTATGTATCGTTGTTTTATTTTGTTAGTTTGTGTTTCGTGAAAACATTTTCACATTTTAAGTTGAGGGTATTGATGTATTATAGTTTCATAGCATTTTTTATGCTTAAAATGATGAAAATATGCAATTTATTTAGGTCTTTTTGTCAGAGATGATGTGTTTTGTGTTGTGTTTTGCAAGAAATTGGATTATGGAACTATTCAGAAGAAAAATAGTGAAAATTGAAGTTTTGGAACACTAAAGTAGGCACATACGGTCCATATGTACTACCCACCGGGCTTAGGTGGTAGACAATATGTTTGTGCTTGAGAAAAAAAGGCTCAAAGTTGAGAAAAGAACACCTTGCTACCTACGGAGGAAACCTACAATCTGTAGGTGACACATATGATCCGTAGGTGCAACAATATGTTGCAGAAGAGCCAAGTATATAGATTATTTAGAATATTTTGAGGCTAGGGCACTAACATGGTACCACTTACTAGGTGCCACCTACAACTCATAGGTGGCCCAGTAAGTGGTCACTGAACTCAGTTTTCCGTCTTTGTTCAGGAGTTGATTCCTATGGCTTCCTTGTACTGTATATACACTCTTTTGATGATTTTTATTAGTTTACGCACTCTTGATACATACAAACATATGTTTAATTCCAAGATTCAATTTTAATCTTGGGATTGTTTTGTTCTAAATTTTTGTTGATAATTAAATTCAAGACTTCGGGTTTTATTCATTATTCATTGTAATATTGTGAATTCCATTGATTGTTTTACAATGATGAATGGATAATTCCCTAAGCTAAGATTGTGGGAACCATGGCGGATGATGTAGGGGAACTGAAAAGTTGTTCTTAACCGATTTTCTTGCATGTATTGTGGTTGTCTTCAATTTAATAGCTTTCTTAGCAGTTTCAAATGCTAGGATCCATCCTAATATGTCACTACTTACTTTATAAGAGGAGTGGATATTAGGAAAAGATAATCACAATAGTAATTTGAAGATCAATTTTTGATCTAGGCTATTCAACATCATCTGCTGAAGAATATTTTCTTTCATCTAATAATTTGAGAGTCAACAGGTAATAGTTAACTGGGATCTAGGATGACGGTTAGTAAGGAAATATCCTGAGACTCAAAAGGTAGAGGGCTAAATCTGTCAATGAGTCCACAAGACAATTGAAGATACATAGCTTATAAGATTTTGCATGCAAGATATTGAGAAGCCAGGGGAACACAGTCATAGTGTTCTTTTCTTGTAGATTACAGACAAAACATTAACTTGTTACTTTCACGGTTACAATAAAAAATCCTCCAATATACTTTTCAATACTACCTCTTGACTTCTGCAAACTAGAGAAATAATTCATGCATTCCCTTGGGATTCGACCCTAAACTAGGTAGGATACTATATTTTGGATCGACCGTTTTAGCCATATTTGAAGGCATAGCATTGAGCAACATCAATAAATAAGCTACTTCAAGGTAAAATGGTAACCGTAAATATGATCCAGCGCCATTATGCATCAATAATTAAATAAATATGGAAAAGCAACACAAAGACCACACAACTATAACTACTAAATTAGCCCCCATAAGCCAATAAATGTGTAAAAGTAAATAACCCAACGCTCTCCCCCATAAGCCCGGAGGGTACAATCAGAGGAAAGTAAATAACTAAATAACCATAAATTACCTATTATCATGCCATAACCAAGAGTCCATGCGTACCGTATCATATCATAAATAACGTGCAATGTCGGACTTGAATCAAAACACAATAGCATCTTCATCATTTTCATCATTTGCCGATCTTGAATCGCAACTCATATTATCAACATCGCCATCAAATGTAGTACTAGAAATGAAACTCATATTATTAATATCATTATCAAATGTAAGACTTGAACCAAAACTCATATTATCAATATCAGTATCAAATGTGAAACTTGAATTAGAACTCATCTGAATATTATCATATACTCAATTTCCAGACTAGAACTAGAACGCAATATCAATAAGTCTACATTATAGTTCCAAGTTACCTTCCTTTACCGAGATTAGAATAAACTTCCACGTACAAAAGAAACATAAACGAAATTATGATTAATGTAAAAAATCTAAGAAACTAAGTCAATATCACCAAAATTATTATTCCACTGTACCCTAAATAGTCAAAATAGGACTAATCAGACAAATCATGCTTCCAATACCTAAATACCATCCCATATCACGCATAATATCATTATTATAGAATGAATTAGCTCAATCTCCGAAGAGGGTAAGCCTAGTGCCATGACCCAAAAACTAAGTGACACGACCCAAACCAGGGTCTTATCTTGTCGGGAATCTCAAGTCTAACCAGGATAGAAGACCACCCCCAATACTAAAACCATTACCCAGCTTACACCCACTGTCTATAAATTGTGAACATATAACAAGACAAGAGAATACTAATTTAAGATATTATGATAAGTCTATAACTAAAACAAACCACCAACAACTAACCAACCAACCAATGTCGCCCATGCGCAGAGTAGTCCAACAAAGCCTCTAATCAAAACCAAAGAATAAAACATCGGGACATGCCGCTGACCATACCCAAAACCACGACCAAAAACAATAGTAAATACATGAAGAAATCCATATCATGAAATGGTTTCTTCTGAAGTATGGATGCTCACCACTTCAGTCTAACCCAAAAACATTCCCTTAATAACCTTGTCACCATGCAAGAGGAGTAGGAGTATGACCAATTCCTTCATCACGTGGGGATACAACATTCGAAGATGGTTAGCAGGGTGAACACCAGCATGTAACTTGGGTATAAAAATAAAGTAATGCCATCAATCAAAAACCAAGTTAAACCAATACACATAATAATATGTAAATACATATATATTTTATATATATACATATATACCATGCTGAGATAGTGAACTAGGCTTAGAATGCATTTCAAATCCTTAACCTGGGTTGTGAAAATTTATTGTCATAATTCACCCATGGGCTATATAGGTCAAGTGTTACCCCCTGGATAGGCCCAGTGCTTGTAAACCGCACGAATCGGAGATACCATAGGTGACTACGGATTCCTTTGTACCCTTCATTCCCTATGATACATATGTACATATATATTTGAGGGTTTCTTTGTGCCCTACAAGAACATGGCCATCAAGAAAAATACTCATATGATCAAACCAAAGTTTCCAGTGTTAACCTTTTGGACTCACATCTTCACGGCTAGCTATCACAATCCCCATTATTGACTAATTAAAACATTCAACACATAACAAAATCTCCAATTCCAAGAGTCAATTTTGAGGCATTATTAATTGATATCATCATATAGACTATAGATGGAATGTAATGTCATTAGCCAACACTTAGGGGATTCATATGTACCCTGAAGACTACATTATTAAAATCACTTAGGGAATTACTGTGCACCCCATAAGGTTTTCATTGTAACAATCAGTTCGGGGATTACCATGTACCCCACAAGATTTTCAAAACCATCCTTAGCCAATTAACCATTTATTCCATACATTAGTTCTAATAAAGAAACAAAATCAACTGATAATGCTTAAATCAAAACTAATTATGCAAGTGGGTTGAGGTTTTTATCAATTTCCATACCAAACCAATTATATTAGGGAATTACTTTTACCCTATTTCCATGATTTACAAATTTTGTAGGGATTCCATTGTGCCTATGTCCATCCACCATCTTCATGCACCCCAAAGCATTTAGCAACCATCAATTTAAGAACAAATAATTTCATAAATATCACAGAAGAAACATTTAAACAAATTATATTCAAAACCCTCAACCCATAGTTCAAAACCCAACATCAATATGTCATGAATAACACTTTAAATCACATACTTTTACGAAATTAACAATGAGGTAAGAGTAACATGCCTTAAACACCAAGAACTATGGATAGAAATTTTCCCTGGAAATTCCTAATTTATTAACTTGATCAAACCCTAGCTTGACTTGATTGAGGGAATAGCGAGACCCTTATGGAGTATTTGAGAAGTTACTCTGATATCCCTTTTTGTGCTAATGAAATGCTAAAAGGGTTATAAAACTTGGGTTTCAATTTGGGTAAGTGGGAAATGTTAAGAATTCCCACACCTTATAAGCTGGAAAAGGGTTTTCTTTGACTTTGAGTCAAAACTCATAAATAGGAGTTATAACAAAGACAGTAACTAGGACCCCATACACTATCGACCTTACAACTCAACCAACACATTCGTAGTGAGACGCTATGACTCGTAGGGTCCAGTCATAATCATCACTGAACCCAAGTTGATACTTATACGGGCCAACCTATGATTACACCTAATGACTCGTAACATATCCCTATGAATCTTAGTGAGCCACTCATACTTAGAGACGAATCAAGCCATAAACTTACTTGATTTGGTTATGACTCATCCTAACAACTTATCATGAGTCCTTACGACTTATATCCCCAAGTCGTACCCTAGAAGTGACTCCAACACCACTCATTGGAAACCTTATGATTAGGGTCACATAACCCATCAAGACACCCTACGACTCACAAGGTGAGTCGTAATCAAGGGGTGAGATTAAAGCACAAGAAATTTTCAAGGGCCAAAATCTAGGGTGTTTCAATTCTCCTCTACTTAGACATTCATCCTCGAATAACGGGACAAGGCATTTACTAGAATAATTAGACCTTAAAATTCACTATTCTTACCTTTAAGACAAAAAAAATATCAAGGAATTTACATTCTTCATTTAACAAAGACATAAAACAAAGATGTTAAGAATACACAAATACTTTAAGCACGATTATCAAGAAGGGAGAGTAAGAATAGGTAGATGGACTCCATGTCCCCTCTAGCTCCCCATAGAGCTTGTTTCTCCCAATCCAATGTATCTAATAACCCATAAATTTGACCACACTCTCCATCAAGCTTTCAACTATGTCGACAAAACTTCTTCATTTCAACCCTCCAACTCCCCCTGCGAACACATACATATAAGGGCCTTAATATAACCTTATATCACTCTCGTGTTAATGACTAACTTACTGCTAAAGGTATTAATGAGAGCTATGGGACCCTATACTTTACAACACTCTGACAACACTACCTACGAGGGTCTTAGTATAACCTTATACCCCTCTAGTGTTAATGACTAACTTAGTTATCAAGGTACTAGTGAAAGCCATGGGACTCTATACTTTATAACACTCTGACAACACTACCTGTTCTATCACTATAATCAAGAAACCTCAAGTCTTAATCAAGGACTTGTAGCTGTATAATACAATGGTTGGCTCTAGCCTATCTTTACTGCACCCACTTTATAGATCTCCTCACTAAAACTAGAACCCTTAATAGCTATCACAAAGGTTTTCACCACACCTCCCCCTAAACTATTTTATATAGTAAGAGTCATCCTATTCTCTAATCTAAACCTATAACGATCCTAGTAGTCACCCCAAAATTTGAACAAAGGATGACCCCTATTCCCTTGTCCAAAAAATCACTACTCTTCCATGGCCACAACCACCCTAACATAATAAGGGACACTAAGGAACTAGAGTACAAGCATCAAGAATGAAGGGGCTACTTATAAGTTACAACTCTAATTTATCCTACTACTCAAGGTGACACCAAAAAAATAAGACATTGTACAATAGGAATAAGGTACATCATAGCAACTACCTAGGTTATAAATAAAGGATCATTCTGACATAAATACACCATAGAACAAGTGCTCCGGGAGAAACGCAACTGCATTTATCATGGGAAATATAATGTAAAGAAGAGAATCATATTCAGGGAACAAGGGAAGAATTTCAACATGAAATCACTATTTCTTGAAACCAAGCATGACGTGAGACATGGAGGTATATATCATGAATGTCATGACATAGATCTCAATTACTTCGAATCTCAAATTTATGAGAACTAGTATTTCCTTTGATTTAGGGGATGGAGTATGGACATACACAACATATAGAATGCAGACCTTAGGCATAAGGAATATTAGAATGTTTGAAACACTAGAAGATTTCCCTCTTAACAAAAATGGAAGGGAATCTCTAGAATAGGAGTAAATTTACCTTGACTTTCCTCTGAAGTCTACCGCTAGGAGAAATTTTAGATAAACCCTTAATCTCCATCTTTCTATACCTATTAAGCATAATACTCCGCTCTAAGCGGTGTCACCAAGTACATGTACTAGGCAAACTTGACTCTTTTATAATTAAAACTTCATCTATCGATATGCTACCTTTGGTTCATCATGGTCTTACAAACTCCAAGACCTAACCAATTTAATTACTTAGCCCTCCATCCATCTGTTTATCCTATACCTCTAGCCTATATCACATCTTTCCCACTTTTGTATCTGCTAATTCATCAAACTTATCTCATACCAAACCTACCAATCTACCATCACAAATCACTTTTTTCTATCCTTGAGCTAACATACTCCTTTTACTAAAATCAATATCTATGGTTCAAATTTAATGTCTATCAACCATCATGCACTACTAACAAAGTACCCTATGTAGAATATACCATGAGGAAACCATCCCTCATTATGCCTAAAAGAACAAAAGAACCTCATGGAGAAATGTTAGGGTAACTAAACGTGTCTTATAAAGGATTCTTCAACTATTCTTTAAGCTCCTTCAACTCAACTGAAGTCATTATATATAGAAGGAAAGAGATAAAATGAGTGTTTAAAAGTCTATCAATACCACAATCAACTTTTCTATCGAGGGGGATATAAGAAAGATCATTGAGAAGACCTTTGGACACATATTAACCATATTATGGAAGGTCAAAGGATTTTGAGTTAAAATCTTTAACTCAGACCAAATATTAAAGACACCCCTCAAAAAATAGTTTTCAAGCTTGAGGATATAATATGAGCTTCCCTTAGGAACTAGGGAACTCCATTACCATTTATAAAATTGTCTCCTTAAAGAATTTAAAAATGACCTTTCGGGTGCGACAATCTAGTAAAGCATGGAAGAGTTCAACCAATCCATTCCCAATATGACATCAAAATGTTATTTGGATAGATCCATCAAAGTCACTCTACAACCCACAGATACAATGCAACCCCTATAGACTTTTTACCCACCATAGTGTCACCTACTTGGTAGAAATAGACAAGAGGTTTGGAATAAACTTGGGACTGAAACCTTAATACACAGTGACAAATGAAGTCACATAAGAAAGAGTGGACCTCAGATTAATAAAATAGCACACATCACAGGAAAATATTTTCAACATTCCAGTAATGACATCTGGAGATGCCTCAGACTCTTGAAGGATGGTGAGAGCATAAAGATGGTTTCGGCCAGTACTGGAGACAAAAGTAGCACCCTTTAGTGTAGGAGCTAGACAAGTAGCAACCTGGATCCTATTTTCCATAGTGGTAACCCTTGTAGGACACTACCGCTACATGTGACATAACTGGCCTCAACTAAAACACCGATTCCTCTCTTCATACCAATAATCGTGGTGCAACTAATAATAAAAATGAGAGGAAGGATAGGGTGGGGATGAACGAGCTCCACCAGCCCAAAAATAATATTCACTCATAGACTGGTGATAAGGGATACAAACAACCACATGGGAACTCCTCGGATTCTATTGCTCAGACCACTTTTCACCACCTCTACCACTATATCTCTGAACATTTTCTCGGTCTAAATATTAGGACTTTTTGTTGTGTCTATTTATTGCCTTATCCTTATTCTTTCATAGGCCAATAGGACCAAACTAGCATAATAGCAAGGCCACTATTTGGTCAAAAAATGAATAGAATGATGAAACTCAGCATTCGTAACATCTCTGTAAGGTAATTGAGCATAAGTTTCACCATTCAAAGTAGGGTCAATAGAGTTTGATGGAACTCCATGAGGAAAATTAGAAGCGGTGACCCTTGATCGAGTCTGAACCACATAAGTTGGACGAGATTCATCCATGTCGTCCTTGAGTAGGACGGATGAGTTTTTATGAGCTTCAGATTGTTGGGAGCGTATGATATGAAAGGTAAACAAAAGAAGATTTATAGGAGAGTTCAAGACCCTAGACTCTGTAGCCCAAAAATAGAACAACAATAAAGGGAAGCATTCCTAAATTTTTTGTAGACTCTTCCTTATTAGTATAGCATCCTACACACCCTTAAAAGGGACTACTCGACACGACTTTATAGACACCTAATTGACTATGAACCTACATCTCTGATACCATTCTGACACGGCCTAAACTAGGGCCTACTCATGTCGGTATATCAAGTCCAACCAAGACTAGAGAACACCCCAATACCCAAATAATTAACCCAATTACACCCTTTTTTGGATGAATTCCTAGCGTATAGCAAGATAATAGAACATTAATTTAATGATATTATGATAAGTTAATGACCAAAATCAACCACCAATGACCAAACTACCAAACAATACTACCCTTGTGCATAGTAGTCCAACAAAGCCTCTAATCAAAACCTAAGAATACCCAGTAGGTACATACCTCCGACCATAGCCAAAACCAAGACAAAAAAGAATAGTAAAGACATAAAGAAATTCATAGCATGAATTAGGGTATCCCTAAGTATGAAATCTCAATATTTTAGTCTGACTCAAACACTATCCCTGAATCACCTAGTCAGTGTGCAAGAAGAGTAGAAGTATGGCTGGTTCCTGCATTGTGTGAGGATACAACGTCTGAAAATGATTAGCAGGGCAAATACTATCATGTTACTTAGGGATAAATATAAAGTAATTCTATAAAACAAAAACCAAGTTACTAAAATACACAGAAACATATGCAAATACATATATACATATATATACCATACTAGGGTAGGGAATAAGGCTTAGCATGCACTTTAAATCCTTAATCTGGGTTGTGAAGTGTTACAATCATAATCCACCCAAGGGATATATGGGTCAAGTAATACACCTGGATGGGACCAAATACATGTTAGTCACACTAACTGGAGATATCATAGATGGACGGGGACTCCCTTGTACCCGTCGCCCTCTATGATAAATATGTATGTACATATTCTTGGGTGATTCCCTTATACCCCACAATTAAATGGTAATTAAGACCGATCCTAATGTTGGTAAATATGAGTTTCTAGTGTCAACCTTATGTACTCACACCTTCACGGCTAGCTATCATAACCCACATTATTACGCATTAAAATATTTAACACTTAACCAAATAATCAATTCCAAGAGTCAATTAAGGCATTATCAAATGGTATCATCATACCGACTATAGATTTCAAGCAATGTCATTAGCCAACCTAATTGGATTCTTGTTTACCCACAAGGTTTTCAAATTAAGAATCAGTTGGGGGATTTTTGTGTACCCTATAGGGTTTTCATATGAAGAATCACTTGGGGGATTCTAGTGTAACCTAAAAGGTATTCAAAACCCTCCTTAAAAAATTAGATATTTATGTTGTGCATTAGTTTCAAGAAAAAAATTAACCATTTATGCCATGCATTAGTTTCAAGAAAAAAACAAACCACATTATAATGCTTAAACCAAAATCTGTTATTTGTGGGTTGAGGTTTTATCCAATTTCTTATCCAAACAAATTAATTTGGTGATTCCTTTATACCCCTATTTCCGTGTTTTACAAACTTTTTTAGGGATTCCATTGTACCCATTTCCACCCAACATCCCCATGCACCCTAAAGCATTTACCAATCATAAATTTAAGTAAAATAATTTCATAAATATCATAAAAAAAGTATTTTAATGATTTATAATTTAAATGCTCCGACCATGTACCAAACCCAACATCAATATTTAATGAATAAAACTTTAGATATCATGATTTTATGTAATTTACAATGAGATAAGAGTAATATTTCTTAAACACTAAGAAATATGTAGAGAAATCTTCCTGAAAAACTTTAATTAATTAATTTGATTAAACCCTCGCTTGACTTACTTGAGGGAATAGAGTGAACCTTTTGGATTATTTGAGAAGTTACTCTGATGTGTATTTTTGTGCTAATATAATCCTAAAGGATTTATAATACGTGGGTTTCAAATTAGGTAAAAAGTGAAATTTCTAGATTGCCCTCATCTTAAAAGTTAGAAAAGGGCCGCCTTTGACTATGTATCAACCATCATCTTGCAGCTACACCTCAAGACTCATATCCATGATCGTAACAAAGATAGTGACTAGGTATCCATAGATTTTCGACCTTGCAACTTGACCAAATGATGTTGGGTGTATTTTTGCACCTTAATGTGTTTGTCCTAGCCTATTTAGCCTTGTTTAAGGACAATTCGTGTGTTTTATGTGTTAATGATGATATAAATGGGAATTTAACTATATAAATAGGTAATTTCAATGTTTAATGGATTTCTCAAATAATTTTGGGTTCAAATTGATCATTTAGAATCTAGACGAGAAAACTAGTTTTACTAGCTAGAGCTAGGTGTCGTTCTAGTTGATCTTGATAGATTCTAATGTATTAAAAGAGTTAATAATGGTGTTATTGTGTAACTGTGTGTCTAAAAACTTTTTAAAATTTTCAAGTGTCAATTTAATCAAGTCAAGAGTCAAAAAATGAAGCAAAAGTTTAATAGAATGAAACTTGTCTTAGCTTGAGTTCTAGTTCACCGTTCTTGATGTTGTGGTATTGTGAGCTATAATCCCTGGTGTTTAAAGTTATAGGATGTTTGGTGAGTTAATTTGAGGATATATTTATGATACAAAAGTTGGAAATTAAGGGGAAAGAACACCACAAGGCATGGAAGAGAAGGGAAAAGGCATAAGACGAAGTAGGAGTAAAATGACACTTTCTAGTGAGCCATCGCGAAAGAGGCGTGTTGCAACCCTCACTCCTTCTTTCAATCCAGTGTGTCACAATATTTAGTACCAAGAAATTAGTGGCTCTTAGTGAGGCCAAATCCATAGTATGAACTTAATGTGTCGCAAGGCTATTTCAAATAAGGCTTAGTACTTGCCTGCTATAAAAAAAATGAGCAACTTATTTTAATTACCTTGTACAAATTCTTGGATGCTCTAGGTAGCTTGACTGGGATTCTAAGCACATAATTTAATTTTTAATATTCTGTAAATTTAATTTCTGTATGTATTTGATTATGTCCTCAATAATGTTGATTACAATTATGTTTATGAGTGGCTAAACGCCCTAATCTAAGGTCAAGGCCAAATCATGTTTACTTTCACTTTGAATTGAGTTTTTCTGGGTTGCCAATAATATTTGTGTTTTTAGTGTCCTCATTTTAATTATTTTAAGAATTGGTGACCCTTAGAATACACATATTTTTGACCTTGTGATCTCAGGGGTTAGGGGGAATAGGAACATAAAATGTGGGGATAAATAAAGTAAGGTTCTTATTCTTTTATCAAATATGGAATTTGAATTAGCGACTAGGATAGGGACATACGTAGAAGACTTGCTTGGTTCACATATAGGATGATATCTTCAAGAACCTAATTGGATTATTACATCCCCGGTCAACGATGTAGTTATAATGTCCTAGTTAGGTAGACGATTAGAGGTCGGGAGACCATGATCATGTGATAAACCCTACTAATCAATAACCAAGATAAGTAATCCGATGAATAAAGTTCAATAGTGTGGTGTGACCATTCGTAGAGCTTTAACCCGGGGCTTTCACCCATTGATTGTCTAAAGTCTTTATTTTCATGCTCTATTTATTTTACCTTTAGTTTAAAAACTTTCAAAACTCTTTGGGTTACGCTTGCACTAATTAATCTCAATAGTTGAACTAGAATTTGATAGTTGTTAAGAAAAGTCTTCGAGGGATCAATATTCGACTTTATTTTAAGGCTACTTATTACTTGGTGAGACCATATACACCTATGTGTGAGCTTTGGCGCAACAAGTTTATGGCGTCGATGCTGGGGATTTGTAAATTGCAAACTATTTTTGTTTTAGTTTTACTTTTTAGATTTCTTTGTTTCTTTACACTTGGTCTTGGTACTGAATTTGCAGAAAATTAGCTTACAAGCTAGTAAGATAGCAGGGTTAGGGAATTGGTTGAACCAAGGATCAAACCCGAGTGATATGAACCAAAATACGAAAGATAAAAATACATAAAAGAAGAAGAAATAAATGAATAATGTGAAAACACACAATCAAATGGAAACACAAAAACAAGGGATAAAAGGGATAAAGGGATAGATAGATACATACAATTGATAAGAAAAAGTACAGCAGAAAGATGTATCAAGTCTATCGACCTTACTTAATATTACCAAGATCACTAGCTTTTACATAGACCTAAATGAATTGGATTCCCAATAAACCTACATTTCTAAACAAAAGATCAACGCCAGCTAATCCAAGCTTTACTCACACTCTCATAGTAGAATTCAATCATAATTCATGAAAATATATATAAGAAATAACCTAAAGTAAGCTACTTATAGTCAAGGATTTAATTTATTATAGTGGGCCCAAAATAGCCAATGATAATGATAGAAGAAGGCCCAACTCATTTGGGGCATGTTTTTACTTGACGGCCCTAGTGACAGTCCGTCATAAGCTTGGCGGTTTGTTGCCCCTTCCATCGCCCCCTTGGACCATGAAGAATCCCTTCTTTAGGCTCCAACATATCAAACACACATGGAATTTCTCTTTCTCGTGCTCAAAAGTGTGGATGGCCATTTGGCTTATACCATACTTCCCTTCTTAAAAATGTTTGATCTTGAATCCAAACCTTGTAACACCAAAGAAAGTACAAACAAACATAATATACACATAGCATGAGGGTTAGAGTTAGCACATTAAATCATACCATCATGCTAAGGTTGCACATACTTAAGATATATTCAATTATCAAAATGATCAAATGAGGGTGTATAACCCTACAAAGTAAGAGCTACTTCATCATTGAAGAGATATGGACAAAGGGGTATGCTAGAGAAACCATGAAAATCAATCAAACCGTCATGAAGAATCACATGGATTCCAAATCTCAATAAGCTTATAACCCCTCTATAGAACTCATCTTTGTGGAGATACTTCCTTTTCACAACTTTTGCGTCTCAAGTAGATTAGAAATCTCTAAGAAAAACTTTTCTTCATAGGGATGAGTTCCAACACCCTCACTCATGGTTGGATTGTCTTCTTTCCCAGACACTAAGTGGTGTGGAGAAGAGCCGCCATATTTCAAATAATCACCAAGATCAAATGGGTTAAGAGGCCATGGACATAGGTTTTGAAAACAATGATTTCCCTTAAGATTACCACCAATGCAATTATTTATACCCTCTATTCTATCATGATAATCAACAAAGTAAATTAGAGGGTTACTAGGATTCAATCGAACACCATTTTAAACATAATCATTCACTTGAGGTCCTTTAAACACATTACAAACATTCCCAGGTAATGGTCTATGTTCACACATAAGTTGGTCTTGATGAAATCCATAAGAAAATGTATTATCACTCGTTAAAATGGATTCAATACAAGGTGGACACAAATCGATCTTGCTAGATGAGTTAATTTTGTCAACATTAGGATCAACTAGTGTATCCACACTCACAAGTTGTACACTATCATCAGTAAGTAAAGAGACATTGGGCTCACCTAAAGATAAACTATCATTCACAATTAGTTGGTTACTAGCCTCATTCACTTGAGCGCAAGACTTAGCTCTGTTACCTTGAAGTTCATTTGTTGCATGTCCACTGAAGTGGGCTTGAAGATTTAGTGTATTGGGAAGGGAGAAGGAAGGGAATCTTAAACGATATATCATGTCGTCCATCTTTCTTGAAATGTAAATTTCCATGTTACCCATCCTACTATCCATAGGATTAAGCTTCTCCATGATGGAAACTAACATAGCATTTGTGGTGTTTCATCCATGGGTAGAGCGGCTATGGACATAGGTTTCAAAAACACTGATTTCCCCTAAGATTACCACTAATACAATGATTTATACCCTTTATACTAGCATGATCATCAACAAAGGCAATTAGAGGGTTACTCGAATTCAATCGAACACATTTTAAACATCACTATTCACTTAAGGTCCTTTAAACACATTACAAACATTCCCAGGTAATGGTCTAGGTTCACACATAAGTTGGTCTTAATGAATTTCATAAGACAATGATTATCACTCGTCAAATGGCTTCAACACTAGGTAGACACAAATCGATCTTGCTAGATGGGTAAGTTTTGTCAACATTAGGATCAACTAGTGTATCCACACTCACAAGTTGTACATTATCATCATGAAGTAAAGAGACATTGGGAACACCTAAAGATAAAGTATTATTCATAATTAGTTGGCTACTAGCCTCATTCACTTGAGCGTAAGATATAGCTTTGTTACCTTGAAGTTCATTTATTGCATGTCCACTCAAGTGGGCTTGAAGATTTGGTGTATTAGGAATGGATAAGGAAGGGAATCATAAATGATATATCATGTGGTCCATATTTCTTGAAAAGTAACTTTCCATGATACCCATCCTACTATCCATAGGATTAAGCTTCTCCATGATGGAAGCTAACATAGCATTTGTGGTGTTTTATCCATGGTGTGTGATATTTCACCTTCTTTATACATAGTACCTATTAAATACTAACCCAAAAACAAAAACAACAAATAAGTTGTAGTTAGGAAATGCCAAAATATCAACAACGAATCACCAATTTGAGAACACACCTCTAAGTTTCTCAAACTCAAGCTTAACAATGATGGATGAATCAAGTTAACCCAATTTTTGGATTTCGACTATAATAGTGTTAGAGAACAAGGATATAACACTAGAAATATAAACACACACAAAAAATCTAAAACTAAAAATGTTAACGTAGGGGTAAAATGGGAATAAATATTCTTTGTTGCAATTTTTTATTTTAAACACAAATAGACACAAGATTGTCTTTGTGGTAATCAATTCAAGCTTGGATCTGGTACCAAATGATGTGAACCATAATACAAAAGAAAAAAACATATGAAATGAGACAAAAATAAGGGAATAACGTAATAAACATACAAACAAATAAAAACACAAAAACAAGGGATAAAAGAGATAGAGGGATAGATGGATGGGCATAATTGATAAGAAAAACGACAGCTAAAAGATGTATGAAATGTAGCGAGATTCCTTAATATTACCAAGAGCACCTAGCTCTTATGTAGACCTCAAGGGAATTGGATTCCTGTGCAACCCACATTTCTAAATAAAAGATCAACATAAGCTAATCTAAGCTTGCCTCACACTCTTAAAAGAGGATTCAATCATAATTCATCAAAATCTATCTATGAAATAACCTAAAGCTATCTATTTATAGTCTAAGGTTTAATTATTTACAATGGGCCTAAAATGGAAAATAATGAAGATAGAAGAAGGCCCTACTCGTTTTAGGAATATTTGCACTTGGCGACCATAGTGAAGATCTGTCACAAGCTTGACGGTCTGTAGCCCCTTCCATCACCCCCTTAGACCATGAAGAAACCCTTATTTAGGTTCAGATCTATTAACCACATGCGTAATTTCTTATTCCAATGCTTAAAAATATGGATGGCTATTTTGCTTGTATCATAGAGTGATTCTTTCATTAATGAAAGAGAGAAGCAATACTTCTCTCTCATATCCTACAATAAAAAAAGAATAAGACAATCATGTTCTCATGTATAATGATAAACCAACCTGTAGGCCAGTTAGAGAAGTGGTAATCCCACCTACGATATATTTGACCTCCCTTTTTCAGAAACTGATTGCTGAAGGTAATTTTGAGCTGAAGGAAAATATGGTAAAGCTTTTGATATGCAATAGATAGTTTACGAGTCTGTCACAGGAAGATCCACAAGTCCACCTGTGGAACTTTCTGGATATTAGTGACACATTTATCCCTACGAATGTGTTAATCGATTATTTTAGGCTGATACTATACCTCTTTTAACTACTAGGGAAAGTAAAGAAGAGATTGAACGTTGAGTTGACAAGTTCCATCATACTTGGGATGACTTATCCCAGAAAATCCTCATACAATTCTTTCCATCTAGTAAGACTGCAAGAATGCACAGTGAGATTTTATGCTCCAAATAGAGGCTAGATAAGAACTTATATCATTATTCAGAGTGCTTTAAAGCTTTTCTTTGAGATTGTCCAGATCATCAGCAGTCTAATAAGGTACTAGCTCATATTATTGTTGTGGCACTTTATTACAACACAAAAAATTTGTTAGATTCAGCTGCAAGTGGTCAGGCATTGGAATTGACATATGATGAGTTATATACCTTATTAAACCAGATTGTACAAGGAAATCTTGAGTGTCATTCTGGCTCAATAAGTGATACAAAGAAGGTTCTAGGTATGTTAGAGGTGGATCAATTTACTGCTATATCAACCTAGATTGCTTCTCTAAAAAATTACATAAGCAACATGATGTTTTGGGTTGCATATCCTGCAACAACATTTAATGCAATTCAACAGACTACAAGTTGGTATGAGGTTTGTGGTTATAGTAGGCATTCAACGGCTATGTGTGCTGCAAATACTGAGTATGTGATATTTGTGAGCAATGTTCAAAGATCTAATTAAGGGAACACCTACAATTTGAAGTGGCATAATTAAGCACCATATCCATCTTGGAACAACCAATAACAATAGTTTCAGTAGCGGCAGGTTTAAGGAAATGAGTCCATAACTCATACTAGCAACGTGGAAGAGATCTTGAAATAACTTATAGCTGGTCAGCACTATTAAAAGTGGATAAAAAAATTTAGTAGGAAGATATGAAGAATCAATTGGTGGCTACAAGGAACTTGGAGTTGTAGGTTGGGCATATGCAGTAGGTATAAAATGCTAGGCCTCAGGGTGTTTTGTCAAGTATTACTAAAGATACTAAACAAGTAATGGGAATTACTTTGAGAAGTGGTAAAAATATGACTATAAAACATCCAAACAAAACTAAGGAGGTAGATGCAACATTGACTCCCCAACCTATTGCAGACAAAGTTGCTGAAAATTTGAGAAAGTCTGAGTACTTGAAAACCAAAGTTGTTGATCCGGTGAAGAAGATCCTACCTCCGCCCTACCCACAGAGGCTGATACTGAAGGAAGATGCATTCTTTAAGAAGTTCTTTGACATATTCACAAAGCTTCATATGAACCTTTTTCTTTTAAATGCTTTGCAGGGAATGCCTAAGTATGCTAAGTACTTGAAGAAAGTTATCACTAATTAGGTTAAGTTGCAGGATATTGAGACAGCAACACTCACTTTGGAGTATATCTCCGTGGTGACATAAAATATGCCCAAAAAGCTTAATGACCATGTGAAGTTTACTCTCTTAATTAAATGTTGGAATAGTGAGGTAGTTCATGCCCTTAGTGACTTAGGGAAAAGAAATAATTTGATGCCCCTCCTTTTGTTCAATATGTTGGGCTTGGGGAAACTGATACCGAGGTCTGTGGTGCTATAACTAGCAAACGAGACCATAGCTCATCCTGAAAGACTCATAGAGGATGTTCTCATCAAGGTAGGTAAGTTTATCATTCTTGATAAATTTATTGTTTTACATTCTTAGGTAGATTAAAAAGTACCATTCATCTTTGGAGAACCATTTTTGGCGATGGGAGGACCTTTGATAGATGTGAGAGGGGTCACGCTCATAATAAGGTTACACAATAAAGAGGATATTTTCAAAGTGTACAAACCACTCATCACAACATCCCACTATAAATATTTATCCATGATTACTATGATTGAAGTTGATAAGTGTGGGTTTGTGGAGTCTATTTCATAAAAGACCATTTTGGACTTTCTCATTGAGCAACCCAAGCCATAATCGGCCCAGCCAGACATGATGCAAAATTGATGAGCCTCAATAGGGTGTTATTAAAAGGTCTATTGACATCAAATGTTCACACTCAAGAGTTTAAAAATGAATAAAAATATGGCATCTAAATATGAGGGAAGAGGATGAAGGAAAGAAGATAAGTTATAGATTGGGTTGTGTTATCAGGTGCTACTTGGAAGGTAACCCAATTTAAGGTATGTTTTATTTTTAGTATTTTAGTTATTACTTCACTAGTTTTAGTTTTTTTTGAGTCACAAGTTGATGGGAAGTTTAAGTACTAAAAACCTGAGCTAAGAAGCATGGCATAGACTAAGTGAGGGGTCCTCCGAACACCTTAGATGTGTAAAGATGCTACTAGATAGTCTTAGAGGCCTTAGGAAGTATGTCTATCTCTAATTTTACATATACTTTGGCGACAAAGTAGATTTTTCAGTGTGGGGTTGGGAAATTGCCATTTTTCGGGTAAATGTTTGATAAAAAGCATGTTAGGAATATATGAGATATTCTTATTAGTGCTATGTGTTATTGTGTGTTTTGGATGTAAAAATTATGTTGATAATGTGAATAATTACTTTTTAGACTCCTAGGCTATAGTTTATGACTCTTGTACTTTTTGGCTTATGTTGAATTCATGTGGTTCTTTGGTTGAGAATCGATGATGATCTTGATTGAGTTGAGCATGTGCCATATTTGATGTGAGATGTTTGTAGATTCCTTGTTGCAACTGATGTCCAGAACTTTCCTGGTGTGTGTACAAAGTTAAATAAAGCATGTAGGTCTAGGAGATGATTACCTTCTTTGGACCTACCCTTGTGCATCACCATAGTTAGACCTATTGAGCCTTTAGCATTTTTTTTTGCAGCCTCATATGTAGCCTAATACCCTTCTTTGATTGACCTTAATTTTGAAACACCCAAGTTTATGACCTTGCAAAATTTTTTATTTTTTATTTTTGACCATACTATCAAAGATACGATAGTCCAAGCCACTCGTACTCTTGGATATAGGTTGTACCCACATCCCTCTCTACTCTCATATTATAAACATCCTATAAGGATGGTATTCTGTTTTCTATATGAGGGACCCTTCCCTCAATTGTATCTTAAGTATACAAGTGGTACTAAGTGAGCCGTATAGAGCTTAAACTCATAGAGTGGACTATTTTGTTTATGAGTAGTGCATAGGGTTAGGGCATGAGTCATACCCATTGGATATGAATAAATGGTGTCCACTCTATCCTAACCATTATAGAAGGCATAGGAGTAACGTAGTGTAAGAGTCAGGGTACAACTTATACGAAAGGGTACGATTACTTAAGGAGTCAGATAGGGGAGTCGTACCCCTGGTTAGGGTCACTTTTTAGATTTTAACTAATGGCCTTGTCATTATTTCCCTTTCCTAAAACCCTAAAAACTCTCACTATCTAAGGCATTTTAGCCTCTTAAGCTCTCATTTTATATGACTCAAACATTCCAAAAAACTTTTAATGTTTTTTTAGCAAGATTAGAGGATAGGATTTGGAGAATGTGCATCTAGAGGCAAGAAAAGCCAAGTTGTCTTGGTGGATCATCTTGTTTAAGGCATATAACTCTTCCCTTGTTAAATAAATCTAAGCCCATGTATTTCACACTTGAATTAGTAAGTGTACATGGTGATATAGGAATCAAATGAAAAGGATTTTATTGCCTAATGATGGATAATAATGATTATTGTCTAGACTTATGTTTATACAAGCTATTGATTATGAGTTTAACTTATTTTTGTTTATTATATATGGTTTAAAATGAGAGTATTGAGTAACCCTAATCTTGAAGATTTCTACCATGAGAATGGCCTTGTAAAAGGTATGTACATAAGGTGTTTGTGAAAATGTCTAAGAGAATTGTCTTGTCTCATATTTGTAATGTTTGAAACTTGGGAAATGGCACAATAAGCACGAATGATTGATTATTGATAGTGTAAAGGTATTGTGAACCATGTATTGTGAAATTGATTATATTTTTGGATTAATGACTAATAATGGGTTGAAGCCCCCAAACATGAAAATGAAATTGATATGTGTGTTGAGCCTAAATGTATTGATAATGTGGTGTAATTATGATATTGATATGTGAATAATTATGTAGGTCTTGATGACCACAAATTTACTTATTAATGAGTGGAACTAAGGTATTTAGTATATTCAAGTGATTAGTGATTTAACGATGTTGTAAAGGTCAAATGTGTGTCTATGGAATCGGTCTAGTGATAATGAATGAGTCATGATAATGACTAGATGAATGTGAATACTTGTGGATGGTTAGTAAAGAACTTTTTTGCCATGTATTGAGTTAAAATAATTATAAATGATTTGTAAATGGTTGCTAAGAACCTTGTTAATCATGTAATGGATTAGCTTATGGCTTTATATGGGGTAATGGTCCTATAAGTATGAGTGGTTGATAATTGGAAATATGTTGATGTTTCTTCCAATGTAATTAGTTAAGTTATGTTCATGTTGATTAGATGTCTAATAATAGAGGTTCAATTACCTTAACTTGAACTTGAAATTTTGTGAGTAACTAAAGTGTGACATTGAAATAGTAATGAAAAAATGAATCAGTTAGCAAAGGTCTTAATGACCGTCGATTGAATTAAATGATGAATTCAATTAAGGCGTTGGCCTAATAAAGTTTTTAACTAATAAATATTTACATAACGACCATATGGTCCCATGTGGGTCTTGATTATCATGGATTGAATTGTATGATGAAATGTGTCAAGGCATCGGCCTATTAAAATAGTTGAGCAATGAAGGCTCTCATGAGGACCATATGGTTATTTATCATGTTGAATTGGCTAAATGATGGAGAGTCTTTAACTATGAAATGAATTGGATGTGAGTAAATTTATGAACTTATGGGCCAAGAGTTTTAATGGCGACTAATAACGACGGGCGATTTGAGTTCCTCAACTAGTGATATGACTAGTGATTCGTGTTCCTAGTCCCATGAAATGATGGGTGATTCAAGTTCCTCATCTGATGAAATGGCAAGTAATTCAAGTTTCTATACTGGTGATATGACTAGCGATTAAAGTTCCTAGTTCGAAGAGATTTGTTGAGGTTAAGATACCTCATCAAATGTAATGGCTAGTGATACGAGTTCTTAGACTAGTAAAATAACTAGCGATTGGAGTTCCTAGTCCAATGATATGGTGAGTGATTTAAGTTCCTCGTATAAGGAAACATCTAGTGATTTGAGTTCCTAGTCTGATATTATGGCTAGTGATTTGAGTTCCTTTTCCAAAAATACGGCTTGTGGCCCGATCACCCCTCCTAATAAAATTTGTTGAATCAGTTAACTTGGTTGACTCGGTCAACGTTAGTGTGTTGGTTGAGTTGGTTCGGGGTTCGGATCCTCTTTGACTAATGTAACAAAGAAGTTTAAGGTTATAAAATTGGTAAGGTGGAAGATTGGAAATTCTTCACTCTTTGGAGGCATAATATGAATAAGTCATGTATGTCTATGCATTTAAGAATGTGATTAAAGTTCTATGAATAATAAGAATGGTTTGAGCCTAAGTGTGGAATATTGGAGTCCTCCACTTTATTTCTCATAATTAAAGAGTTTAAGAATGTTGTCAAGTCTTGATATCTTTTTTGCGTGTGATGTGTATATATATGTATGGATAAGTGTGTGAATATGACATATTGAACTGTTGTTGAATGATGATGTTATTTTATCATTTTCCTTGAGTTATATGCTAGCGCTCTAATTACTATCTGTGTCTGGATTCTATGTCCCCACGTGACATAGGGATCGAAGCATCTTCTTCTACTACGTAGTGAAAAGGTGTTCGAGCGGTTCGAACATTGACGTTGAAGTGGTGAGCTTCAATAATCCAGATGATGTACCTGTTATAGTCATGTTACTCTATGTCTTAGACTTGTAATGATTTTGTACTTGACTATTGTCGGGGGCTTGTCCCGACATAGTATTGGCTTTGGATCATTAGAGGTTTTGTGAATGAATGTGGACTTGGGTATTTTTTATAAACCATTAGCGATAATGAAATGTTAGTTATTGTCTATTATTGACTATTAGCCTTATTTTTTTGCTATCTTATTATAAGGTCGAGATTCACCCGACCCTTATGGTTTTTGTGATGATGATTAGGTTATGTTAATGGGGCGACCTCTGATTCATGTGGGTTTGAGGAGCTCATACGACATGTTTTGATTTCAGGGCATGTCAAATTTGATCCAAGCTCCTTAGCAATTTAGTGTAAATTTAATAAAGTTAAGGAGCTGAAAATTCAAGTAGGAGAATGGCAAAATTGAATCCCCAAAGTGATAGTTATTGGTGTATAAAAATTGTTATGTTGTAGTTGGGAGTTAGAGAAATTTTTGCTAAAGAAATTCCCATTTTTATCCCAATTCTATTGCAATCAACATATTTTGGCGCTGGTCCTCCTTGGACATTGTCCACCTCAACTAAGACAATTGCTTAAGTTGAGGGTGGCTATCATAGGGGTGTGTAATGTATAATGGGTGTGAAGAGGGATAAAATTAAATCAATTGTACATTGAAAATACTCCCACCATAGTGTTTTTGAATGAGCTTTATGATATGCGGAAAAACAAAAGATAGGGGTACGCAACAGTGGGGTAAAGTTGGTTGTTCGAGATTGGTCTTGATTGTATTATGTGATGTGTCAAAGCGCTTAGGGAAGATAGTCACTATTCTTGGCTAAAATAGTTCCTACCCATCCCTTAGCTGACATTACAACCCTTAAAGACCTATTTTATCCTAAGCTTAACATTCTGATATTAGTGGAGTACTACACTAAGGGCAAGCCTATGGTTCACTATGTGTAACTTGTGCATCCTTTGTGTGTGTGAGAAAAATCTGATTCTTGTGCCCATTCTATAATAATTTGCATTTATGTGAGTGTTCATAGGTAACTCTCTTGTTGTGAGGGCACATGTTTGATGATAGTTGGGTGAATTGTTTGATGTCTTTGATTGAACAATATGTATGAGTTTCTCAGCTAGGTGAGTCAATTATTGGGGCAAGGATGTTTGTAGTGGTATTCTTGAACTATCAGTTGTAGTTGTAACATGCTTATGTAGAATCCTGCATTCTATGTAGTCATGGTAGTACTAGATTAAGTGTCTTGATTGTAGTAGAAGTGTGGGGTCTCCTCAGCTTATGATGCTTATAGTAAAGAGTTGTTTAAGGATGAATAAGGCTTTAAGTGTGGGGTGGTGATGTTTGGTGTATTTATGTCCCTTAGTGTTGTTTTCCTAGATTATTTAGCCTTATTTTACGGTCAATTCGTGTGCTTCATGTGTTAATGATGATTTAAATAAGTAGTTGACTGTTTATGAAGATAATTACAATATTTAAAGGTGTTTTAAAAAAAGTTTTGGTTCAAATTGATCCTTTTGAATCTACACGAGAAAAATAGTTTTACTAGCTTGATCTAGGTGTTGTTCTAGTTGATATCGACAGATTCTAATGTATTGAATGATGTAATAATAGTGTTATTTTGTAATTATGTATGAAAAAAACTGTTATAATGTCCAAGAGTCAATTGAATCAAGTCAAGAGTTGAAACACTAAGCTAAAGATTACTTGAACGAAAATAGTCTAATTATAGTTCTAGTTCACGGTTCTTTATGTTTGTTATTGTGAGCGCTAATCAATGGTATTTTATGTTTTAGGATATTTGGTGAGTTTATTTTTAGGATATATTTATGATACACAAGCCGTAAATTAAAGGTAAAGGACAAGATAAGGCATGGAATTGAAGGGAAAAGGCATAAGACGAAGTAGAAGTGAAATGGCACTTTCTAGTGAGCCATCGCGATAGAGGTGTGTCGTGACCCTCAGTCCTTATTTCCATATAGTGCATCATGATCCCTATTCCCATGAAATGGGTGATGCATTGTAAGGATATTTCACACATTGGTTAGTACTTGCCTACTATAAATAGAAACGTGCAACTTATGTTAATCACCTTGGATAGATTCTTGGACGTTCTGGGCAGCTTTAAGGGGTTGATAAACATGTAAATTAGGTTTTAATATTCTTTAAATTTATTTTCTTTATGGATTAGATTTCCTAATCAATAATCTTTATTACAATTATGCCCATGAGTGCCTAAACGCCCTATTCCGGGGTTAAGTCCAAGAACATGTTTACTTTTGCTTTTAATGGAGTTTGTTTGGATTGCTTATCATATTGGTTGTTTGTTTATCCCTTTTTTAATTATTTTAAGGTTTCGCGAACCTTAGAATACATATATTGTAAACCTTGTGATCTTGGAGGGGAATAGGAAGATAGAACGTAGGGATAAATAAAGTAATGCTCTTATTCTTTTATAAAATAAGAAATTTTAATTAGCGACTAGGATAGGCATATACCTAGAAGACTTACTTAGTTCACATGTTGGATGATAGCTTCAAGCACCTAATTGGATTATTACTTGCCCGCTCAATAATATAGTTGCAATGTCCAAGTTAGGTAGATAATTAGAGATCGGGAGACCATGATCATGTGATAAAGCCTACTAATCAACAACCAAGATAAGTAATCCAACGAATGAAGTTCAATAGCATGGTCTGACTATTTGTAGAGCTTTAACCCCGGGGTTTCACCCATTGATTGTCCAAATTCATTATTTTCACACACTGTTTACTTTACTTTTATCTTATAAACATTCAAACACTTTTGGTTACGCTTGCATTGATTATTCTCAAAAGTTGAACTACATTTCAATAATTGATAAAACAAATCTCTAAGAGATCGATATTCAGCTTTATTTTAAGGCCACTATATTACTTGGTGAGACCATGTACACTTATGTGTGCGCTTGGGTGCAACGCCAACCCATTCATAGTGAGGCCGTACGACTCGTAGGGTCCAATCATAACTATCAAATAACACAAATTGAGATTTATACTAGACACCCTATAATTACACCTAATGACTCATAACATATCCTTACATATCTTAGTGAGCCACTCATATTCAGAGAAGAATCAACTAAAAAACTTACTTGAAATTTTTATGACTTATCATGAAGACTCATCATGAGTCCTTACGACTTGTAACACAAATACCACTCTATGGATACTTTATGACTAGGGTCACCTGACCCTTCAAGACACTCTACGGCTCTTAAGGTGAGTCGTAATCAAGGCTGTGAGCTCAAATCTCAAGAAATTTGTGAGGACCGAAATCTGAGGTGTTTTACCAAGGTTCATGATGAAAGTTACCATGGGAGGTCTTGACAAGTATTTCAATCACCCAAACTGATACAAAATGATAAGTTAATACCAAAACCCAACGCAAGACCCCTAGAACGAAGCCGAACAACACATATATATTGTAAAATCAAAAACATAATCAATATACAAAATCAAAGCCCAAAACCTGGTGTCATAATGTAAGAACCACTAATTTAACTCGAAGTCAGAATATACATAGGATATCTAAAAGGGTGCAACTTTGTCTCTAAATACAATAGGACATAGTATAGATAAGAAAATGTAGTGGCTAGCTCTAGATGCATAGATCTATCGCTACCACGAATAGACTCCATATGTCACCTGTATCAACTATTCCTATGGTCTACTCATACCTGGATCTACCCTAAAAGGGAATAGTAAGGATGAGTACGGTCCACTTGTACTCAGTACATATCATAGGGTGACAGAGTAAAGTAGAAAAAAGATCATATAACTATAAACTATGGGCACGTTACCTATAATTAGAAAATGTCTCAAATGGTAGCTCATATCGTCTCCACTAATATTTCTAATACATACACTATAACAATAATAGGTAGGGGGAAGAATAATAAGCATACACATTCTCTTAATACAAGTACAAGAAGATAGAATAAATGGACAGATACCAAGTCATAAACAAAACTACAATCACAGAACAAGCACAACACATGGAATGCAATGAATATCATGATGATGATGATGCATAAAGTTGTCGCACAACCTCTGTATACACCTATAGAGCTAAACTATGAATGTAGGACCCATGAGAGTCTCGTCAACCCATACCTACTGAGCTCATCTAAAAATGTAGGAATCATGGGGGGCTCGTCAGTCTGTATACAACAAATATCCAATTCCAATATCCATGACTCCTTACCGGTATATCCATCGAAGAGGGTCTATAATGATGTCACCAACCATTGTTTCCAATATTTCTAGTATTTGCAATAATTGTAGTATTTCCAGTATATTTAGTATTTCCCGTATTCCCAGTGTTTATAGTATTTCCATAGTGGTACCAATGTTTCATGAATGAATATGATATAAGGATGTAATTCTCATAACCAACCAAAATGAGAATATGTAATATAGAACTAATAAACTAACCATATGAGCCAAAAATCCACTCAAATGAACCAACCATACGTGATCTTCAACATAACCTAGTATCCATCAAGTGAAACATGCAAGAAAAAGTCATTCATACCACAACAATCCAAAAATCTGGGATTTCTCCTACCAAAAGAGTGCAACCAAAATATATAAAACTAAAAATATCATACAAGAGCCCACCCGATCACATATAGAAAATAATGTCTTAAAACCATAAAATATTATCAACATAGGCCTCCATAAAAGCATATAAATAAACTAAAAACATTTTTCATGATGTAGCCCACACCCATAGCATGTTTTTATATTGTTATTAACTACTCAACCCAGTCTGAAGAAAGTTAAGCCAAAACCAACCTCAAATATCAAAATTGCACCCAAATCTTAAATATAGAGCACTCACCTTCCTAAAAAACTTGAAATCAACTTAAACAGAGAAATATAGAATCTACATAAAAAAAGAAAGACAACGACACCCATATTATCAACTTTTGAATTGAGGTCAAAATAGACCCCCAAAATGGGTTTTTGATAAAAAAAAAGGGCAAATCTAAAATTTTAGTCCAAAAATATATTCACCAGCTTAAAGAAACTCATAAAAGAAAATCCAAGTGAAACGTGTTGAAATTTGAGTTTAAATCAAAGAAATACTTTGTTAAGCCTTTCGAGCCAAAATCTCCAAATTTCACCTTTAGATTTAAGTTTTAACGAAGTTTAAATATTAAGAATTGAAGAAAAGTAATTGAAATAGAGATTTGGATATTACCTAAGTTCAAAATTAAAGAAATTTCTCAAAAAATCAAAACCCCAAGCTCCAAGTTTTTAAAATAGTGAAAAATTATAAAAAAGGGAAAAATAATTCACCCAAGCATCACCTAATCGACTAACGATTTGGTTAGGTTGAAATCACTTTCATGACCCAATTTCACAGGTCATGATGGTTCCTACTATAATCAACTAATAGGCAAGCCAAACCTATATTCCAAAACTCCTAGTAACAGTGTAGCGATCAGCTTTTTGATGAAATATGTGAAATGTGCATTTTTGTGTGATTTGACTATTTTAACCCCCACCCTCTTATTGCATTATGATATTTTTGGAGTGTGAGTGTGATTGATATGGTTTACAGTGAATTTTGTTATCATTTTGTGATATTGTGGTTTTTGATGACTTTAAGAGCCTTATTTTGGACTTATGTGGCTATCTTTTGATTCGTGCAACGAATGACTGGAAAACCTATGTTAGTAGCTCCAAAATATTTATTTAGGATAGGGATACCTCTATTTTAAGTATCGATGCTCCAGTGCTCATTTTGATTTGTTGGTCAAAAAGTTGAAAACATTTAAAATATGAGGCTGAGAGCCATATTTGGTTGAAACAATCCCAAATGGAAAATTTGACTATGCCAACAACTTCAAAATGTCAATTTTACGATGGTAACATATTTTATGTAATTTTACATCTTTTAAATTTTATCCTCAGTTTGGAAAATTGTAATTTTGGGTTTCGTGGGTCAACTTTTTTAAAATGTTGCTATTCTAAAAATCCAACTTTTCTAACACATCCAGAATGTCAAATTTAGTGAGTTTTCATATTTCTTTTGCATATATCAGACTCCGAAGGAATTTCAGACACCTCAACGAAGTCCGATTTAGACTTAAAGAAAAATCTAGTTTTTATTCTTTAAAAAACTAGTGCAGGGTATTGAAAATAGCTTTTGCCCATTTTGCCATTTATTCACCTTGCCTCTTGTGAGTTAACCCCTAAAATACTGTATGTTTTTAAAAGTGATTCTTGTGGGAGCTTGGAAAGCTAGATTAATATCTATTTCTTTAATCTATCATGAATTTATGGTAAGAATTCACCCTTTTCTTAATAACTTCTTGATTGATTTCTCAAAACCCCAAAATCTTAGGCATTGATTTTAAACCACAATTTTACTTTCTTATTTGAATAATATTTAAATCTTATTATTACTAGTTTTTCATCAATTTAACCTTCAAAACAACTCTGACTCTTGATTTTAACCTGGATTTAAAAGATTTTACCTGATAAATCTTAAAAATAGATTTTCTTCAATTTGAACCTAGTTTTTGACTTGACTTGACTTAGGTTTTTATCTATAGGTTCCTAAAATATAGGAAGCACATTTTTGAAGTAAAGTTATAATGTTGCCCTTCTTTTTCAAAAACCCGTTTTGGGAGTCCATTTTAATCTTGAATTAAAAGTAGTCAATATAGGTGTCGTTCATTTTCTTTTTAAGGGTAAATTCCATATTTGATGTTTTTAGTGGAGTTCGGGATCATTCATGGAAATTAAGATCATGGGTTCAAAGTGTAGAGACTAATTTCGGTATTCGACATTGGTTATGGCTTAGCTCATTCAGACTGGGGTGGTAAAACATCCTGGATTTTGTCCCTTAGATATTTTTCAAGAAATACCTTCTTCGAACATAATACGACTCATGGGTACAAGCCATATTTGTAAGTAAGAGTGGTATGGTCCTATCGTATGCTGACTAGAGTTATTTATTGGGATGTTTTTGATCACTAGAATGGATACGACGTAGAGATGTAAGTTGTAAGGGTTTGGTATGAGTCGTAGTAGGGACTCGTATTTTGGGCATTGTATAATCCTCCTATAATTTTATTCTACCAGGGATACAGGTAATGGGTACGGATTATATGCTATGGTTATGTAACACTCCAAATCTGGTACCCAAAATGCTATACGGTGCTCATGACCCCGAAAGATCACAAACTAACCAATGATTGATATCTAACCTGGATAATGCATAAAATACTTTATAATGCAGAAACATGAACTGAAAATCCATAAGGTTCAATACTGAACATGATCTGAATGATATAACATCTATGTGGGGTAATACAATACCCAAAACATAACTGAACATACTGAAGTCAGAAACATGATAGTCTAGAAAGCCTCTAATTGACTGAACTGTCTGAGTAAGGAGTTGATGGGATATGTCCCCAACTAACTCCAACTAATAACCTGATTAATGAGATAATAGGGAAAATAATCATGTCCTCAAAAGATAAGGACTCACTTTTAGCTTTGTCTGCAGATATCTGGAATCTACTGTTACTCTGTAGCTCGTGCCTCGAAACCTATAGTATAAGACACCATAGTGCAAATGTGTTGGTAGTTTAAATGTATTGGTATGCATGTGAGGTAGGCTGAATTCATGGGGTTCATATGCATGAATAATAATAATGTAACACCCCAAGATCCTATCCCGAGACGTCACATGGTGCTTAAGGACAAAAGTGGCCAAAGCTAACCCTCTAAGCCCGTCATTAATTTTTGAACTTACTATGATGATAATCAAGCTATAATAAGGAAAAATAATCATGCCATGAACATACTAGAATATGAACAAATACTGTCCTGTAGAACAAATACTATCCTGTACAATAAAAATACAAAAGTTATGTACATGCTGGTACTCTAGTCTGACAAAGGCTCTACTATATAACACTGAGGAGCCATTGAGACAGACCTCCAATTGACTCGTACTGAACTGAAAAGAAACACAATCTACTATCAAGATAAAATCAAGGATATAGGTCCTCTAACCATGAGGACTCATCAACTATAAGAATGTAGATGGAGGTACTCGATGATCATTGTCGCTGCTAAGACTGAGCACCTGAACCTACATCATGAGAAAATGTAAAACATAGAACAGTATGGGAATCAGTACTTGGGAACGTACTGTGTATGTAGGGGTGCAGACAATATTTCAAATAATATCACAAATGTATATGAAAATCATGCATGCTGACATTAATGACTAACTTCGCTTGAATTACCTGAAACATAGTTTCCATAAATCATCAATAATAACACATGCTTCTTAAATCTCATAAACCATTGGACTCAATTCAAACTCTTTGAATCATGACTTACAGTGACTCGGTATCTCATGAAACTTGAACTATTATGGACTTGGGAGTTTCTTATAACTGACATAAACCATGTGAGCTTACATGGAGTCCAACGTCTTTCCCACGTTGGGGAAAGTTGTTCTATCCTTGCCATCAAAGTAAAACCTTAACTTTAGTGATTACTTTCTTGATCTTTGGTCCTTAATCTTAATCCTACGGTGACATGTAGTTTTGGGGAAGTAGGATGCGCTAAACCCACACTTAATCAAAACGCGTTAGGAAATCCACCTTAATCAACTCAAGGGTCTACTATAGAGACCAAATCATAAATATTTCTCATCTTTAAATCAACACAATTGTGGATTCCTAACTAGGCTCAAACTCCAAAAATATTTCTCAACATTAAATGTACTTGCTCATTAACTCATATCAAACGACAAAACTTCAAGAAAACATCAAAAAACTTATTCTTGATTCTCAAGGCTCAAATATCTATATATATATTCTCAATTATCAACTCCTCATAGAAAACCTTAAATCATGACACTTATCTCAAATCATTTAGAAATCATCAATTCGTAATAACAATATTCAAATCATGGCATAAGTTCTCAATTTAAGAAATAAAATAATGAAATACTCTTGTATATTAACTTGAACAACTGAAATGTCACAAATCATTAATAAAGTAATTTCGGTGTAAACCCACTTTGGAATTTCATAGAAATCAATAATAGAAATTAAATCTTTGGGCACCAGAATGAAACAAGTGTTCTTGTTCAAACCCCACATACCTTGGATTATGATTTTAAGATGAACAAATTTGATTGGAAACTCCTCTTCACACTTTTGAGCTATGTTTCTTGATACCTTTGACTTGGAGAACTCGATTATTAAAGAACTTCGTAAAATCTTGGAAAGATTTATTGAATTTCTTGAAGAAGATTTGATTTTTGGATTGAGAGAAAACCCTAGAATTTTGAATGTTCTTGGAAAGGAATTGGAGAGAAATAAATTTTTCTCCCCTATTTTGGATATATATAGAGGATAAAAGGGGTAGAAAAAGACCAAAATACCCTTGAAAAAACATCCCTAAATTGCTGGAAAAAAATAGCTGATGACATTCATGACAAGTCATCAGACTGGTGATGAGTCGTCACAAAATGTCATTAAAAAAGGGTGGATTTCATAACCTTCGGCTTAAGGTTGATGACCTTTGTGACAAACCGTCAGACTGGTGATGAGTCATCACAAATGTCATCACAAATAGCTGGAGTTTGAGACTTTCTGCTTAAGGTTGACAACATTTGTGAAGACTCGTCACAAGTTTGATAGCTCGTCACAAAATGTCATCACTGGATTTTCCAGCCTGACATGCTATAGTAAACTTGGCATAACTCTTTGCTCTAATATCTGACGAAATTGGTATCGTTGGAAAGATAAATCAATTATATATCTTTTGGTATGTCATGAGATCAATAATTTGTAGTAGAATGAGAGATATGCTCATTTAAATTTTAATATGGCTATATCCTTCCTAAGAATTCAATCGGTAAGGAATATTTTGATTCACCTAATCGCTAGGACATCTTTGAGGTCTTAATACACATCACCCTTGATTAGAAAAAACCCAAAAACTATAATTTATTTCTCCTAAGCTTGAGTCATGGTTTCACTATTGGTTTGAATCTCGGGCTATTACAAATAATAACTAACTATCATACACGTGAGAATACATGCATGAGACATAACAACTGATACTAATACTGTGATAGCATGATTACTGAATCTGAATATAACTGATAACATGAGAACCTGTATTTAATAGTACTGAATCTGATGGAACTATATGAGTTCCATACTTTATCTGAGTTGACTGCCTTTAACAGTCCTAAAATCTGAAGAACTATCTGAGTTCTATTACTGAGACTTATTGACTACATCTAACAATCCTAATTATGTAACATGAAACTGTGGGAAGTAGTTATCTAACCGACATACCCCTGATACGCCATTATGGTTGAGTTAGGGTCCAATCTGTAACCCTAATTGGAAGGGTGTCAATACCTCGCCGCCGATAAGGACAAGCTGTGGTCTACCCTCATCTGATGGTTTCCCCTAGACAAGAACGGTGGGGACCTTATCTGACAGTGTTTGTCTACCTCATCAACCCTCATCAGACAGTGTTGATGTCTCAACCTATGCTGGCTATATAGTTCTAGAATACAGGGATGACTTCTAAGAATCATACCCTCATCTAATAGTATGTGTTACCATTATTGGTTTCACTCTATGCTAATTCCTACTCCCATCTGAATAGACTCTGAATATGATTTACTGAACTGAAGTTTAGTGATCATATCTTAACTGAGAGTATCGTGAAAACATGACATAGCTCTAGGAACATAACTAATGTTTCAGGTACGAGTAACCCCAGGATACGGGAAGGATACTGACCAAGAATAACTTACTTGAACATATAAATAACATTATAATCCATAATACATTTATAGAAGCATTTCATCAAAACATGTGATAGGCATAACTTGTACATACATGGGGATTTCACGGTATCATGCTAGTTAGGCACTTTTCCTCCATCTAGCCATTTAATTAAAGATATTGTAGGTATGATACATGTAAACATCATTGTACAATAATTAAACATCATGGTTCAAATCTAATTTCATCATTCAAGGGTTTAGTCATAGTTTTGCATGAATCTATATTTGTAATAATTTAACCAACATAGAATTTATCACCCAATATGGAGTAGAATTCAATTTCTCATTATCCACATGAACAAGAGCATCCCAATCATGAAATTCATTAGAAAATCCATAAACTTGAATTTAAAAAAGGGATTCTTGGGCTTCATCGATGAAAGGAGTCCATGAATAAATACTATTTATACCTTCGTTCGTGATTTCGTGAAGATTGATAGTGAAACTTTCTTGAAATTGAATCTTCTATGAAAACCCTGCTTGTTCTTGAGAGAATCATGAGAGAAACTAGTATATTTTGGGTGAAAAGTTTTTGAATCACGTCTTAAAGGGCTTAAATAGAGGTGGGAAGTTGACCATTAACCCTGATGCGTCATTTAATTTCAATGAAAATTTCCTAAATTTGACCCTTGGCGCGATGCGGCACTATCGCACCATGTCACTGGATTTTTACAATTACGAAATTATGTGATGGCGCAATGCGGGGCCATCACGTTTCCACTTCCTTTGTGACCTGGAACTTTGGCACGACGTGGGGGAAATAGCGCTGAGACACCGGAAAATGGACAATTCTAAATTTGGGCCATGGCGCAACACGCCATAATCGCGGACTCCTACTGGAATTTGCCAAATCCCATTTGCTCTTGTGGTGCGGTACTCCACTGACCAATATGGTGTTGTTTTACGATGGGAACTTCAAATAGTCGTAACTTCTGACTCATTTATTGTATTTTGACAAATCCTATATCGATGGAAAGCTTATTGAACTTCCCACATAACAAAAAGTGAAAATCTTAAAAATTCCTCATGAAATAACCATCATTCAATTTATAAGATAATACTAAACATTATTGAGATGAAATTAGCTAGGAAAAAGTATGAGGTATTACAATATATCCCCCTTGAGAACATTCATCCTCGACTGAGAGAGGAGAAAAGACAATTGATGTGCATACTGCACATGAATAACTAGAACATGATATCATGAATGACAGGACTGACAAGCTGAACATGTAATAATGAACATGCATAACTGATGTATGTGTAACTGATTAATGAATGCATGACTCAGTTTTTAGAAGAACTAAGTTTCTCATAATGAGAATGCAAGTCTGAAGCATAATTACATAACTAAATAGATACATGAGTGCATGACTGAATATGCAATGGAACTTGAAACCAAGTTTATAATGGGAACATGAGCATGAAACTGCATACCAAGTTTGTGATGAACTCTGAAGATTAAACTGAGTAAGCATAAGAAGAACTGTTACCCTGAGCTTGATCTGAGTTGGCGAAGAAGAGGTAAGGATACTTGGTACTCATATCTTCTTCTTATTCTCAAGTAGCTCCCTCGATGGATTGATTTCGCCAAAGATCTTTAACTAGAGGGACTTCTTTGTTCCTCAATCTACGACTCTGAAAATATAAGATTTCAAATAGAACCTCTTCATAAAAGAGAGTGTTCTGAACGTCAATGCTATGAATAGGTACTCCAACTGATGGGTTACCTATGCAGTTCTTGAACAAAGAGACATGAAAGACTGGATAAACTGAGGCTAGATCTAAAGGCAATTCAAACTCATAGGATACCTTGCTAAGGCAATTGAGAATCTTAAAGGGACCAACATATTAGAGACTGACCTTTCCCTTCTTGTCGAATCTCTTCACTCACTTCAAAGGAGAGATCTTTAGATAGACTTAATCACCAATCTCAAATTTGAGATCTTTTCTACAAGCATTTGCATAAGAATTCTATTGGCTCTAAGTGGCCTGAAGTTTTTCTCAAATCAACTTGACTTTTTCTCAAGCATCGAATACCAGTCAAGCCCCATAACTAAGGTCTCACTATCTTCAAACCAATCAATTAGAGATCTACATCTCCTAACTTAGAGAGCTTCGAATGGAGCCATCTTAATACTAGAATGATAGATATTGTTGTATGCAAATTCAAACAAAAGTAAGTGGTCATCCCAACTTCCCTTGAAATCAATTGCACACGCCCTTAGCATATCTTCTAATATCTGAATGGTACTTTTTACTTGACCATCTGTCTGAGGATTAAAGGTTGTACTTAGATAAACTTGGGTACTAAGATCCTTTTGGAATGCTTTCCAAAAATGAGAGGTGAACTGGGTACCTCTTTCTGAGATAATAGATAGTGGAACACTGTGTAATCTGACCAAATCCCTGATGTAGAGTTTGATGTAATCCTCACATGAATAAGAGGTATGAAATAGAAGAAAATGAGCTAATTTGGTCATTCTATCTATAATAACCCAGACTGAGTTATACTGATGATGAGTTTGAGGCAAACCCATCACGAAGTCTATGTTCACAACTTCCCACTAACAAGTAGGAATACTGAACTCCTGGATGCTCCCATTAGGCTTCTGATACTCTATCTTAACCTGGTTAGATGTAGAGCACTTAGTCACAAACTCTACAATGTCTGTCTTCATCCCACTCCACCAATAGATTTCCTGTAAGTCGAAATACATCTTTATGGTCCCTGGATAAATAAAGTAGCATGCACCATGCACTTCTGCAAAAAATTTTTACCTTTATTTGTCTACACCTAGAACATAGAGACGACCCTGATAATGCAAAACACCATCTCCCCCTCGGGAGAAAACCTCTACTTTCTGATCTTGGACTGACTCTTTCAAATTGACAAGGATGGAATCTCTATCCTACTTTTCTTTCTCCTAAAAAACTAGAGATGATTCTAAACTACTTTGAACCCATATGTCAACCTCTTCTATATCGACTAAGTGAATGCCTAGTCTTGCAAGCTGATGGACTTTCTGAGCTAACTTCTTTTTACTATCCTCAACAATGAAAACACTACACATGGATAGTCTACTGAGAGCATCGTCCACTATATTGGCCTTGCCTGGATGATAAAGGACACTTATGTCATAATCTTTAAAGAGCTCTAACCACCTTCTTTGATGAAGATTAAGATTTTTTTGAGAAAAGACATAATGAAAACTTTTATGATAACTGAACACATCTACATGAACACCATATAGATAATGCCTTCAAATCTTCAAGGAAAAGACTACGACTGCTAACTCAAGATCATGAGTAGGATAATTTCTCTCATGGGGATTAAGTTGTCTGAAGGCATAGGCTATGACCTTACCATGATGCATGAGGACACAACCCAAACATACTCTGGATGCGTCACAATACACTATAAAACCCTCTTGACCATCTGGAAAAGTTAGTACTAGAGCTGAGGTGAGTCGAGTTTTCAACTCCTAAAAAATCTTTTTACAAGGATCTGATCACTAAATATTGACTTTCTTCTGAGTCAATCTGAACATAGGGGATGCAATAAGAGAAAATCCCACAATAAGCCATCTATAATAGCCGGCCAAACCCAAGAAACTCTGAATATCTGATAGAGAGATAGGGCCAGACCAGTTTCTTATTGCTTCAGTCTTTTGAGGATCCATTTTAATGCCATCACTTCATATGATATGACCAAGTAATGCTACTGACCTTAGCAAAAATTCACACTTACTGAATTTGGTGAATAGCTAATGATCTCTGAGAGACTAAATTACTCTTTTGAGATGGTCTACCTGATCACACTTACTGCGAGAATAGACCATAATATTATCTATGAAGACTATGATGAACATGTCCAAGTACTGCTTGAACAAACGGTTCATCAAGTCCATAAAAGCTGCTGGGGCATTGGTATGACCAAATGACATAACTAAGAATTTAAAATGCCCATACCAAGTACAAAAAGCTATTTTTAAAATGTCACTTTCTCTTACTCTGAGATGATAATAATCGTATTTGATGTCTCTCTTAGAGAAATAACTATCACCCTAAAGTTGATTAAACAAGTTATCAATTCTGGGAAGAGGATACTTTTTCTTGATCGTGACCTTATTTAGTTGACAGTAGTCTACACACATACTAAGAGAACCATCTTTCTTGCGCACGAATAATACTATAGTGCCCCATGGGGAAACATTGGCACTGATGAATACTTTATCAAAGAGATCCTTTAATTGTTCATTTAGTTTTTTGAGTTCTGCTGGTGCCATTTTGTATGGAGGAATAAATATAAGTTGAGTATTTGGAAGAATATCTATGCCGAAGTCTATTTCCCTTTCAGGAGGAATTCATAGAAGATCTTCGAGAAAGATATCTGAATATTCACAACTGGAACTGATTTAAGGCTGGGAGTTTCAGAACTAGTTTCCTTAACTCGAACAAGCTAATAGAGATATCCTTTAGCTATCCTTTTCTGTGCCTGAAGGTTGGAAACAAGCTAACCTTTAAACACTGAAGTACTAACCTTTCACTCAAGGATGGGTTCATTCGGAAACTAAAACTAGACTATTCTGTTTCTGCAGTTGACTATGGCATAGTAGGAATAAAACCAATCTATTTTGAGAATGACATCAAAATTACTCATCTCTAATTTGACTAAGTCTGATAAAGTGACTTTCTAAAATATCATAACCAAGTAGTTCCTGCATACCCACTGGGCTATGATGGTTTTACCCACTTGGGTAGAGACTAAAAAGGGGTCTGCTAGGATTTTGAGACTAATTCTGAAATCGCCTACTATATAGGGAGTAACAAAAGACAAAGAAGCTCCTGGATATTGAAAAGCGTAAACATGCACATAAAAGATTTGTAACTTACCTGTATCTGCATCAAAAGAATTTTCCTAATCCTATAGGGACTAAAAAGCATAGAGACGATTTGCGCATCATCCTCTTGTAGCACTAGTGGTGGCACCCTACTGATTTGGGTGATTGAACTGAGGTGAGGAGCGGAGATAACTAAGATAACCTGACTTAGGGCAGTCTCTAAATCTGTGGCCAATTTTTCCACAACTGAAATGAACATCGCTACCAGCTCTACAAGCACCCTTGTGGTTCTTACCATAAGTATGACAAAGGGGTTTAGTTCAAGCATTGCTAACCCTTTCCTGAGACCTAGATCCTGGCGCTCTATCTCTGTTACCCTTCCTAAACTTAGGACCTGGAGCACAGGCTGAAGAAGGGGTTGGAATTGATGATTCAAGACAAAATTGGGAACGATTTCCTCATTCTAATTTCAGCTGAGCAAAGTTGAAACAACCTATCTTTGCTTTCTTATTCTTCTTCTCCCTCTGCTTAATCTTCTGCTCCTCTATCTACTAAGCATGAATCATAATCCTGGCTAAAATCATGTCACTATTCAACATGGAAGATCTGCACTCATTTACCACGCTATCATTTACCCCTAAAGTAAACTTACTCATTTGGATTTGCTGTCTACAAACACATGAGGGGCATATCTAGATAATTGATTAAACTTAAGAGAATACTCTTCCACCATCATAGTAGCCTGCCTGAGGTGGATGAATTCTATCACCTTAGCCTCTCTAAGATCTTGGGAAAAGAATCTGTAAACAAATGCAGTGACAAACTCCTCCTACTCTATAGGACCTACATCATCTGACCTCTCTGACTTCCACTATTGGGACCAAGTATAGGCACATCCTGCAACTCATATGTAGCTAGTTCATCACTCTCAATAGTAGTCATCCCTATGATTTCTGTCACCTTCAAAACATGATCAATGAATTCCTGAGAGTCCTCATCATCCTTACACCCGAGGAAGGATGGAGGATTCATTCAGGTAAAGTCCCAAATCCTAGTTGTGGCTAAATTAGCCACTGGGTTGGCTGAAATTACTGCTAGCCATTCATTTTGAGCGACAACTGACTAAGAAAGAGTAGTGAATGTGACCCTGAACTCTACATGAGAAACATGATTGCCCACAGGATGTTCGGCCTAAAGGGCTCACTGGTTTCCATTTCTTCTTTTAGGAGGCATGTACTATAGAAGAAAGGGAAAATAGATTAGACTGAGAGGTTGACTTGAGATTATACTAATTGGAACGACATAAATACTGAAAGAAGGGAAACTATTCCATAAACATCTTATAGCCTCTTGCACATAAATATGGCGCGCAACACACCCATGTCCAAGACTCTACTAGATGCGGCTTACAGACTTCGTAGGTATTTATTGAACCTTAGGCTATGATACCAAGTGTGTAATGCCCCAGATCTAGTACCCAGAATTCTACACTGTGCTCATGATCCCGAAAGACCACAAGGTAACCCATGACTGATATTTATACCTATATACTGCATAAAATACTTTAAAATGCGAAAACATGTACTGAAAGGTCATAAGGTTCAATACTAAACATGATCTGAATGATATAACATCTATATGGGGTAATATATAAGCCAAAACAAAACTAAGAATACTGAAGTCTGAAACATGATAGTCTAGAAAGCCTCTAATTGACTAACTATCTGAGTTAGGATTTGATGGGACAAGTCCCCAACTAACTCCAACTAATAAAATTATTAATGATATAATAGGGAAAATAATCATGCCCTCAAAAGATAAAGACTCACTTCTAACTTTGTCTATGGATATCTGGAATCTATTGTTGCTCTGAAGCTCATATCTCTCAACCTATGGTATAATACACCATAGCATAAATATGTCAGTACTTTTAATGTACTGGTATGCATGTGAGGTAGGTTGAATGCATGGGGTTCATATGCATGAACAATAATAATAACAAAATAACTATCATGGGCGTAAGAATATCTGCATGAGATATAACAATGGACACTAATAATGTGATAACCAGATTACTGAATTTGAATATAACTGATAACATGAGTGACTGTATCTGATAGTCCTAAATCTGATGGAACTATCTGAGTTCCATACTATATATGAGTTGACTGTATGTGACAGTCCTAAAATTCGAAGAACTAAGTTCTATTATTGAGACTAATTGACTATATCTGACTGATTCTGTAACATAAAATTGTGGGAAGTAGTTATCTAACCGATATAACCCTGATATGCCATGATGGCTGATTTGATATCCATTATGTAACCCCAATTGTAAAAGTTTCAATACTGCACCACCAGTAAGGACAAGCTGTAGGAGACCCTCATCTTATAGTATACCTTACACGAGAATTATGGGGTCCTTATCTGATAGTACTTATCCACCTCATCAACCCTCATCGCACAGTGTTAATATTTCAACCTATGCTGGCTACATAGTTCTGGAATACAAGGATGACTTCTAAGAATTATACTCTCATTTGATAGTGTGTTCCTATCCTTAAATTCACTCAGTGCTAATTTCTACTCCCATTTGAATAGACGCTGAACATGTTTTATTGAACTAAACATGGACTGAGTTACTAAATTCTATTGACTGATGAAATACTATTAATATTTGACAATTGACTGAGTTCATGAGATCAGGGATATTTCTTGAGTCATAAGACTGTCTGAAGTATAAGGATCATAGCTTGATTGAGAGTATCGTGAAAGCATGACATGGATCTAGGCACACAACTAATGTTTTGGGTAGGAGTACCCCAGGACTCAATGGAAGGAAACTGACCAAGCATAACTTACTTGAACATATAACTAACATCATAATCCATAATATATTTATAGAAGCATTCCATCAAAACATGTGATAGGCATAACTTGTACATACATCTAGGCCTTTAATCAAACATGTTGTAGGCTAGGTACATGTAAACATCATTTTACAATAATTAAAAATCATGAATCAATTCTAATTTCATCATTCAAGGGTAAGTCATAGGTTTGCATGAATCTATATCTATAATAATTTAACCCACACAGAATTTTTCAACGAAGATGGAGTAGATTTCAATTTCTCATTATCCACATAAATTAGAGCATCCCAATCATGAAATTCATAATAAAATCTATAAAATTGAATTTAGAAAATAGATTCTTGAACTTTATGGATGAAAGGAGTCCATGAATGAACACTATGCATACCATAGTTTGTGATTTCATAAAGATTGATGGTGAAACTTTCTTGAAATTGGATCTTCTATGAAAAACCTAGATTCTTCTTGAGTGAAACTTGAGATAAAATAGTACATTTTGGGTGAAAAAATGTTGAATCGTGTGTTAAAGGTCTTAAATAGGGGTAAAAAATTAACCCTTTTAACCCTGAACGCGTTATTTTATTTTCAGTGATAATTTCCCAAATTAGACACTTGGGGCAATAAATGCTATCACACCATGTCACTGGATTTTGACAATTGAGAAATTGAGGGATGGCATGACACGGGGCCATCACGTTGCCACTTCTTTTATGACCTGAAACTTTAGCGCGATGTGGAGGAAATCGTGCTGAGACACACGAAAATGGAAAATTCTGAATTTGGGCTCTGGAACGATTCACCATAATCATGGACCCCTATTGCAATTTTCCAAATACCATTTCCTCTTGTGGTGCGGTGTGGCGCTGCCTAATATGGCGCTGTTTTACGATGGGAACTTAAATATAGTTGTATCTTATGATCCGATTATCGGATTTGGACGAATCTTATATCGATGGAAATCCTATTGAATTTCGCACATGAAAAAAAAGTTAAAATCTTGAAAATTTCTCATGGAATAATCATCATTAAATTTAGAATCTAATACTAGACATTCTTGAGTTGAAATTAGCTAGGAAAAAGTATGGGGTATTACAGGTTACGACATTGTTGGATACATTGTCTACTAGGAAGTATTTGGTATAAGGCTTTAGGCTTGGATAAAAATGGTGGAAAATGATCATATTAGAGGGTATGACTCATATGGGTCAGTCGTATCCCTATGACACATTTTTAAGAAACTTAAGTGGAGGTATTTCAGACATTTCCCTACTTACCCTATTTATGAACCACAATTTAGAATAAAATTAGGAGGTTATTTACCCTAATATTAATATTTATTAAAATTTAGAAACTATTCCAAAACACTCTATAATTCTCTACAAAAAGCTTTTGGGGTAAGAAGGCTAAGGTTTCATCTTACATATTGCTTTGGGGCTTGTCTTTGTAATTTATTTTAATCAATTCTTTGGTATAAGGAATTATTATATTCCCTCATTGTAATTTCAACTAAAGGCATGGTTTATATGATTGATTTCATTGTTTTACCATTTTCTGATTATGTTTTCCAACTATTATTGGGGGGTTTTGATATTGAATGCTTTGTTATGCTTTCCTATGTTTTTAATTATGATTTTATATGCATTAATGGTGGTTTTGGAAAATTTCATTGCATGGTAATGGTTTAATGGTCCTTGGAATTGTTTTTGGTTATATTATGCCCTCAAGGTATTTGATAAAATGCTTGTAAAGATATGTTTATTGTATTTTGCTTATTTTAATGAAAATCTTGCATCTTTTAAACTAGATAAAGGATTTATGGATGGATTAAATGTTTTGAAAAGGATAAAGGATAAATGGTTATGCTTTTGGAGAACATGGAAACCTCACAAGTTTATTTAAAATTGTAATTAGAAGGGCACCTAAGGTCCTCTTAACCTAAATGATTTATCTATGGATATTTTATGGAAGTAAGGGGGTATGACGATACCACCGATATTAACCTTTTTTAATCAATGGTAAATGGATTGTTCAGACATCGTTTTAATTACACATTAATAGTAGGGAGAATAACTAAGCCATGAAAGATAGCAGTATTGAGGGGATTAAAAATCGGAAACTCATATTTGCCGATATGAGGGGTCTTTATAATAATGTGAGTGTGTAATATTTTATATTGGGAAATGTACTAGTAGTCCCATGGGATATTCAAGGTTATTCGGCTACACGTAATGAGGCCCTTTCAGCAGGGGGAGATGAACCCATATGGCCTGTGGGTGGGTAGGACGACAAAGCTACACATCCTAAGTAAAGGTTTTAAGTGTCTGCTAAACCTACTCTTTTTCTCGACACTTATATATTTTATTTGTATGCATTATAGGTAGTTTTACTTTGTTTTATGACTGGGATTATCTATCTTTATCCTAAGATTTATGCTAGTAGTCACTTTCTAACCCCATCTAAAGGCGTTTGTATACCCATAGTATGAAGAAATCAGCTATTCTACTACTCCTGTTTGGCACACAGATTTGGTATCAGCATTTGGACAGAAGTGGCGAGCATCTATCCTTTTGGGAGGCATCATTTCATGTTATATATTTCTTGTGACACTTTTATTTTATTTTAGACATTAGTTTTGGCCATGGTTGGGGGCATGTACTATCAAAATTTATTTATTCTTTTGGATAAAGGCTTTGTGGTATTTTTGGAGGTTTGTATAGGCGGGCTCAATTAAATTGTAAGCCTTACCACTGGTATTGACATTAAGGAAGGCATCATCTGATATGATTTCTCACTATTTCATCATAGTACATTTTGGGATTGAATTTTATATTATATTTTGGTATTCCCTTTGATTTATTATCTATGTTTGGTTTGGCATGGTTGGGTGGTTCTTATGGTATGGTTGTACTTGATTGGGTTGGTCACGTTGTGACCCTAACCCAAAGTCTTAATGAGAACAATAATGCTATCTTGTTATATATTTAAAATTTAACCCATCTAAGGCTAGATATAGGTGGTTGGGTTGGGTAATAGGGGTGATCTTTGGTCTTGGTTAGACTTGGATGATCTTTATGATAAGGCCCGAGGTTAGGTCGTATTAAGTTTTTATTAGAGCTCTAGGTTCATTGTCAACTAGGAAGTCCACAAAGCATGTCGAGTATAGTATCTTTTATATGTGTATAGTATGCCAATATAATAAGAGAGAGGTTGCAAGACATTTAGGGATGTTTCACTTTCTTGGTATTCTATCTTCAATCATGAGTTCTTAATCTTGGAATCTCCTCTAATCCTGATTTGTTCATCTTTCATATCATGCCTTCTAAACATGGAACATAAGGAAATTCTTCTGTCCCATCTAGGGGTAATGCGGAAGGGGTACGTCCTACACCTAGAGTACATCTTTGATCTCATGTTCCTATTCTTGATAGTGCTCAAGTTTCTCCTATTCCGTTTAGTTCTCCTGATGCCTGTCAGGGTAATGCGACAAATACAGAATTTCATAGTGTATTCATATCATTGCCCAATTGATAGCTACTCAGGCTAAGATGAGTTTGACAAGTGCTTTGTCTGTTGAGTCCATAATGGTTGGTTAATTTATTAAGATAGACCCTCTATCTTCAATTTATGCTTATAAAGGTGGAGGAAGATCCACAAAGGTTCTTGGATGAGATGGAAAAGCTTATCAGCTTAAAGATATTGCTTATCAGTGGTACGGGTGGGATAAGGATAGAGGTAATATGGAAGAGGAAGGGTCGTAGAAGGCATTTTAAAATTCTTTTTTTGATCGGTTCTTTCCTCAAGAGTTAAGGGAAGCAAAGATACAAGATTTTGAGAATCTCAGGTATGGGGGAATGTCTGTAAAAAAATATGCTTTGAAGTTCCATCAGCTATCAAGGTATGCTCTTGTTTGGTAGCTGATATGGGGTTGAGAACGAGAAAGTTCACTTTTAGGTTGAAAATAGATTTGATTTAAGAGAGAAAGACTACCTTGCTGATTAAAGATATGGACATCTAAAGGTTGACTATTCATAAGCAACAGGTTGAGGATAAGAAGAGAAAGTAGGCGGAGTTTGGGGATAGGTAGGGAAAGAAGAACAGGATTTCTGATCAAGGAGGAGCTCAGTCTTATAGTGGTAATGATGGTGGAAAGTAGCAAAAAATAAAGTGGGGGAGTTCGGGCACTATTTCTGCTAGTTGTATTGATTTTCGGGCACAAGTTGCCCAATATCAGGAGAGTGGAGGTCAGTCAGTTGTTTGTTTCCTTGTCAATTTTGTGGTCGTACTCATCAGGCTTATTCCAAGGAAGGAAGGGACACGTGCTTCAAATATGGCTAGGTATGCCATAGACATAGTGATTGTCCGATTAATTAGGTTGCAATAGGGGCAAATAAGATTCCCACTGCTGCATTTTTTGCTCCTACACCTGATGAGGTGGAATCTACTTCTGTTACTGCTCCTGGTTCTAGTATTGGTCAGAACAGAGTGTATGCTTTATCATCACGATAGAAATCTGAGGCATTACCTAATGTAGTTACTAGTACATTAAATATTTTCTCTTGTGACATATATTTTTTACTTAATTCGGGGTCCACTTTTTTTCTCTAACTCTTTATGTGGCTATGTCTATTATTTTTTATTCAACAGTTATCTTGGATATTTTTTCTATTTCTACCTCGGTAGGTGACTCGATTATTACCATGAGAGTCAATAGAGGGTATATGGTAGCTGTTGGTGGCAAGCAGACTTTGGTAGATCTTTTTGAGTTGGATGTGGTAGATTTTGATGTAATTCTAGGTATGGATTGGTTACATTCTTGTTATTCATCTATAGATAGTCGAACTAGTAGGGTTATCTTTAAATTTCCTTCTGAACTAGTTATAGAATACGATGATAGCTCCTTAACACCTAGGGGGAGATTTATTTTTTTACTTATAACTCGAAGGTTAATCTCTAAGGGCTGTCTTTATCACTTGGTCTGGGTTAAAGATTATACTCAAAAGGACCTTCTTTGTCTTTAGTCCCTGTGTTTAATGAGTTTCCAGAGTTCTTTCTGGATGATCTTCATGGTGTTCCTCCAGATAGGGAAATAGAGTTTGGTGTTAATTTGCTCCTGAACACTCGTCTAATTTCTATTCCTTCATATAGAATGGCTCCGGCTGAGTTTAGGGAACTCAAGGAGGAACTTAAAGATCTTATTGATAAGGGGTTTATTTCTCCATGGGGTGCACCGGTGTTCTTTAGGCATAAGAAGGATGGTTTCCTTTAGATGTGCATTGATTATAGGCAGTTGAACAATGTGATGATTAAGAACAAGTATGCTCTTCCCTGGATAGATGATTTGTTTAACCAGTTACATGGTGCCAAGTTCTTCTCTAATATAGATCTTTGGTCTGGATACCATAAGGTTAAGATTAGGGAGGTACATATCCCTAAGATATCTTTTTTTTCTCGATATGGGCATTTTGACTTCTTGGTGATGTTGTTTGGGTAATCTAATGCTTCGATAAAATTTATAGACCTGATGAACAAGGTGTTCAGAGAATATTTGGATCTTCATTATTTTTTTTAGTGATAAGATCCTGGTTTATTCACAGAGTAAGTTGGATAATGCTAATCACCTCCATGTGATGTTGCAGACCTTAAAGGAATAACAATTGTATGGCAAGTTCTCTAAGTGCGAGTTCTAGCTGAACATTATTACTTTCTTCAGCCATATTATTTCTTGTGAAGGTATCATGGTGGATCCAAAAAGGTTTGTTGTGTTGAAAAAGTGGCCTATGACCATGACTGCATCCGATATTCTGTGCTTCTTGGGTTTAGCCGAGTATTATAGGCGGTTTGAAGAAAGCTTTTCTTTGTTATCTGCTTCTTTGACTAAGTTGACTTAGAAGAAGGTTAAGTTTTCTTGGTTGGATACTTGTGAAGGGTGTTTTGAGAAGTTGAAGAATAAGTTGACTTCGGTTCCAATCCTGACTTTGCAGGAAGGCAATGATGCATTTGTTGTTTATTATGATGCATCTAGAGAAGGTCTTGGTTATATGTTGATGCAATATGGAAAGATGATTGCCTATTCTTTCGAGCACTTTAAAGTACATGGGAGGAATTATGCTACTCATGATTTTTAGTTGTTAGTGGTTATGTTTGCTTTGAAAATATGGAGGCATTATTTTTGTAGTGTTCATGTGGATATCTTATCTAACCAAAGAGTCTTTAGAACTTGTTCACTCAGTAAGAGCTTAATCTCAGGTAAAGGAGGTGTCTTGAGCTTCTCAAGGATTATGATATAATTTTCATTACAACCTGGGTAAGGCTAATATAGTTGATAATGCTCTTAGCAGGTTATCTATGGGGAGTTTGGCTCATATAAAGTAAGGAAAATAGGAATTGCTGAAGGATACTAAGCACTTGGATAATCTTGAAGTTCGTCTCTTGGACTCTAAGGATAGTGGTATAATGGTGCAAGAAGTGGTTCGATCGTCTCTTGGAGCATAGACTAAAGAGAAGAAAGTGTTGGATCCTATCTTGATAAAAATAAAGAGTGACATTAGTGGGGAAAGGGTAGTAGAGTTTAAGATCAGTGCTGATGGTACTTTTAGGTACCAAGGGAGGTTGTGTGTTCCTGATGTTGATGAGTTATGGCAAAGGGTTTTTGCTGAGGTTCATGAGTCATGCTATGTTCTTTATCCTGGCTTGACTAATATGTATCCTGATTTCAAAGAGATTTATTGATGGAATGGCATCAAGAGAGATATGGTTGATTATGTGGCTAAGTGCATGATATATCAATAGGTTAAGCTTTAGCACGTGAGGACAGGAGGGTTGTTTTAAGAAATTGATTTGCCTGAATAGAAGTGGGAAGTAATCAATAAGGACTTTGTTACCGATCTTCCTCGGTCTCAAAATCAGTATGATTTGATTTGGATCATCATGGATAGGATGACTAAGTCTGCTCACTCCTATCCAGTGTAGACTACCTTTTTATGGAGGATTATGCACGGTTGTATCTTTAGGATATTGTGAAGAAGCATGGGGTATATGTTTTGATTATTTGTTATCGTGGTATATAGTTTACATCTCACTTCTAGCTGTCATTCCAAAAAGGGTTGGGGACTATGGTTATTCTGAGTACTGCTTTTCATCCATGGTTGGATGGGCAAGCGGAGCAAGCTATTCAGACACTGGAAGATATGCTTCGAGCCTGTGTGATTGACTATGGTGGAAATTTGGTTGACCATGAACAATTGGTGGAGTTTGCTTACAAAATTAGCTATAATTGGAGTATTCGTATGGCTTCTTGAGACGTTGTACGGTAGGAGGAATAGATCTCCTATTGGGTGGTTTGAGCTTTGAGAAGTAGACATTTTTGGTCTGAATTTGGTTTATCAAGCAATGAAGAAGGTCAAGGCGATATGGGATAATCATAAAGCTACCCAAAGTCACCAAAAATCTTGTGCAGATATTAGATATAGAGAATTGGAGTTTATGGTCAGGGATATGGTGTTCCTCAAGGTATCTCTCATGAAGAGAAAGGTTCAATTTGGAAAAAAGGGGAAACTTAGTCCTAGGTTCATTGGTCCTTATGTGATTTTGTAGAGAGTTGGCTATGTTGCTTATGAGTTGGAGTTTCCATCTATCTTAAGTTTGGTTCATTCGGTCTTTTATATTTCTATTTTGAGAAAGTGTTTTGGTAATCCTTCTTTGATTTTTCCTTTGGAAGGAGTTGGTATTTAGGATTATCTATCTTATAAAGAGGTCCCGGTTGAGATATTACATAGGCAAGTTTTTCCATTGTGGACCAAGGATATGCCTTTGGTTAAGGTTCTATGGCGGTTCCATAAGGTCGAAGAAGTTACTTGGGAAGCAAAAGACAATATGAAGTCCATGTATTTGCACTTGTTTTCTGCTCCTGGGATTCGTGTTGAAGGTATGTGTCTTGAACACATCTTTATTTTCTAAATTTTTTATAGGAAAGAGTATCATATTTTCCTCTTTGTTTTCAAGCTTTGTTGATGGTTGTTTGATAATGCAAATGACTCTATGTTTGGTTTCTTATACCTTGTCCGTCATTCACTGATAAATGTTCCTAGTGGGTGAGACTGAAATATACAAGGTTTAGACCCTTAGAAAATTTCATGGAAATCCGTTATCCTGAACTAGTACGACTTATGAGTATGAGTTGTATAACGAGGTACGAGTGGTATGGTATGGTCCTATCATATGCTAACCAGATTTAGTTGGTAGGATGGTTTTGGTCACTAGAATAGGTACAACTTAAAGGTGTGAGATGTAAGGATTTGGTATGAGTTTTAGCAGGGACACATATTTTTGGAAATTTTTTATCCTCCTGGTATGTTATTCTGCCAGGGATACGAGTTATGGGTATAGATCATATGCTATGGTTACAACATGGTTGGATGAGTCATATACTAAAAAGTGTTTGATCAAAGGGTTAAGGCTTGGATACGAGTGGTAGATACCAATTGTATAGGAGGGTATGACTCGTATGGGTCTTTTGTATCCTTGTGATGGGTTTTCAAAGGACTTAAGTGGGGTTAGTCTGGACATTTCCCTACTTACCCTAATTAGGACCCACAACTTCTAATACACTTACGAGGTTATTTACCGTAATATTCTATTCACTAACACTTAGAAACTATTCCAAAACAATCAATAATTCTCTCAAAAGCTTTTGAGGCAAGAAAGCTAGGGTTTAATCTTGTGGTTTACTTTGGAGCTTGCCTTGGTAATTTTATTCCCTCAACTCTTCAGTATAAGGGATAATTCTCTTCGTTCATTTTAATTTCAACTAAAGGCATGGTTGATATGATTGATTTCATGGTTTTAGTATTTCATGATTATGGTTATCAACTATTACTTGGGGTTTTTGATATTGAATGCTTGGTCATGATTTCCCGTGTTTTTAATTATGCTTTTATATATATTAATGATGGTTTTGTACCATTGGATTGCATGGTAATAGCTGAATGATATTTGAAATTAATTTTGGTTATATTATGCCCCCAAGGTTTAGATAAAATAATGATAAAGATTTGTTCATTGCATTGACTTTTTTTAATAGAACTTTTGCATGTTTTAAACTGGACAAAGGATTTATGCATGGCTTAAATGGTTTAAAAAGTTTAAAGTCTAAATGGTTATGCTTGTGGAGAACAAGGAAGTCTCCCAAGATGATTTAATATGGTAATGGAGAACATGGAAGTCTCCCAAGTGGATTTAATATGGTAATTGGAAGGATGCCTAAGGTCCCCTTAATCTAAATAATTTGGCTATGGATATTACTTACTAGTAAGGGGTGCTATGACAATACCACCAATATTTTCCTTGGTTAATAAATGGTAAATGGATTGTCTATACATGGTTTTAATTGGGCATTAATGGCGAGTTGTGTAGCAATGCCGTGGATGGAGGCGGTCCCAAGGAGGACCAAAAATTGGAAACTTATATTTATCAATATGAGTGTTTCGATGACCATGTGTGTGTATCTCATTTTATATTGGGGAATGTACTAATCATCTCATGGGATTTTCCAAAGTCATGTGGCTACATGTACTTGGACCTTTTCAGTTGGGGGAGCTGAAGCCATATGGTCTGTGGGTGGTTAAGACGACAAAGCTACATATCCTAGGTAAAGGTTATAAGTGCATTCTAACCCAACCCCTTTTATCGGCACTTATATATGTATGGTTGTATGCATTATGAATGGTTTTACTTGGTTTTATGAATGGTATTATTTTATTCTTCTCTTGAGATTCATATTACCGGTCACTCGCTAGCCGAGTCTACTGGAGGTTGTATACCAATGCTATGCAAGAACTGGTCATTCTACTCTCTTATTTAGCACACGAATTTGTTATCAGTATTTAGACTGTAGTAATGAGCTTTCATCCTTTCGGGTGGAATTATTCCATATTATGGATTTATTTAGACATTTTTCTTTTATTTTGGATATTAGTTTTGGCCATGGTTAGGGGCATATCGCAACCAAATATGTTTATTATTTTGAATAAAGGCTTTGTGGTTATTCTGGTGGTTGTTATGGGCAATATCCGTAGAGATGTCATCCTTAGCATTGGTATTGACATTGAGGCAGGCTTTATCAAACATAATTTCTCATTGTTCCATCATATTATATTTTGGTATTGATTTATATATTATGTTTTGGTATTCCTGGTCTATGGTTTGGTTTGGTGGTTAGTGCGGTACAGTTGGACTTGGTTGGGTTAGTCACAGTTGTGACCCTGTCATAGAGTCTTAATATGAATAATAACACTATCTTGTTATATTTTTGAAATCCAGCACATCTAAGGCTGGGTATAGTGGTTGGGTTAGGTAACAGGGGCGATCCCTGGTCCTGGTTGGACTTAGAATGCCTATTAAGACAAACACTGGGTCGGGTCGGTCATCTAGGTAGTAAATTATGGTGCAAAATGCATGTCAAGGGTAGAAACCAATCATGAAATATGTCTATCTATATATTATTTCGATGTGCGGTACTATATATGATGCAATTGCTAAATTTAAAATATCATGTGATATATGTGTCCATTCAGGAACATACGTGATGCTGATAGTGTAGAATACATTTGAACAATTGTATGGTGTTGTTGGAAATGCCTATTGTGGTGTCTTTGGCATATTGTGATATATTCATACTTTGTGGGCATATGAATCTTGTTGGAAATTCATGGATAGTTTAAATAATAAGTGGATATTGGCTCACGTGGTTCTGGAATTGAAACATTATGGTTTTTTATAGATATACATTATGGATTGGTTGTGGAAATACTCATTTTGAATGATTATAAACATTGCATCTCCTTCTTATGACATCATATACATTATCTCACTTATTTGTTTTACTACTTTATATATAATTGTCGTCATGTAGGTGTACTTGATTAGTGTCTTATGTTCTGTATTTGCTTTAGAAACACGGGAAACACTGGTAAGACTGAGTAAAATTGGAAAGACTTCAAACATTAGAAGTTTGAGTGCCAATTTTACTGTTGTGTGCTATTTTTTGAAGTTTTTATGCCTATTTTTAAGGTTGTGTGCTAATTTTTAAAGTTGTATGCCAATCTTAAGGCTGTTTACAAATCTGAAGGCCGTGTTCTAACATCATCATCATCATTGGCATCATCATCTTATATATTACACTTGCTTTATTATGTTGTTGTAGTGATTGAATTTCCATATTAAATTGCTATATGTCTACTTGCTCTATATCCTATTATTTATACTTAAACACCTTGTATATACATGTTCTTCTTTATTTGCACTCGTATGTGACATATTGTGTACTCGTGTTACACTTGTTGTTGTACTTATGATATATATATTTATATATATAGATATTAACACTGTCAGTGCAAGCGATGTCGGCTACCGTTGTGGGACATTTTCTGACTACAGATACGTGCTCTTAGTATGTGTTTTGTATACTTTATTTTATACTTTTCTTAGTCAGCCTATGATACCTACTGAGTACAAGTAGACCGTACTCACTTCTACTTTACTCTTTCGATGCATATTCATGTTCAGGTCCACCCCACATTGCCTGACTCGAGCGACTGTTGGAGCTTTCAAGGTAGTTGATGATTTTTAGGTGTAATTCATTTACTTGCATATTACTCTTAGAGGCTCTTGTACCATACTTACTAGGTCATTGGATGATATTACTCTTTTTTATTCTATTTATTATTTTATTTTTCTTATGTTTTTTTCCTTGTAATTCATTTATTTGAATATTTCCAGCATCTATACCATTTCCAAAATTTTGCTCGATACTTACATTTTTGGTATATGGTTTGGCTTACATACTATTTATGTAAATTTGGTGTTATCATGACAGATTAGGAGAGAGTTAGCTTAGATTGATGACCTGACTCCCTATTATGCCTTTTTTGGAAAGATTCATACTAAGGTGTTACTATCTGATTTACGTGTCATGATGGAAACTACTAAATCCCGTAGCAGGTAAGTCAAACCTTAGCCCAAAGCTAATTATAATGGGCTGATGTGGTGGAAAATTCCATAAAAAGGGGGAAATAGGCAATACAATTCATAATAAGCAAGGAAACAAAATAGTCTAAAAGGAAGCCATAATATAGAAAACCATCCATCGAACTAATAAAGTCAAGAAAAGATCTACTGCTACACACCATCTATCTCGAGATAGAAAACTAAAACATATAAAATAGAAGGAAATGGGTAAACTCTGACTCAAAGATCTCACCCTATCACCTAAATCCACCATAGCACGATCATTAAATCAACGACGGCAACTACTACTAGGATCTAGACCAAAACGGTACAAAAGTGTAGTATGAGTACTTAAACCATAGCTACATAGTATGCATCATCTACCAAATGAGCTTAATCATTACACAGATATGATAATATTCAAGGTAGATTAACTAAGAAAGAAAACTGGTATAATCAGAAGTAACTTCAACATTGTTGTACACAATTAAATAAATAAAGCATAATAATAACATAAAAATATCAAATTTTAACTACAAGATTGGCCCCCATAAGCCAATAAGTGCATAAAATTATATAACTGTAACGCCCCAAATCTGGTTCCCAGAACGCTACACGGTGCTCATGACGCCGAAGGACCATAAGCCACCCATAATTGATATTTGTACCTGTATACTACTTAAATACTTTATAATGCGAAAACATGAATTGATAGGACATAAGGTTCAATACTGAACATGATCTGAATGATATAACATCTGTGTGGGGTAATAGAATACCCAAACTAAACTGAACATAGTGAAGTTTGAAACGTGATAGTCTAGAAAGCCTCTAACTGACTGAACTTTCTGAGTAAGGAGTTGATAGGGAAGGGCCCCAACTATCTCCAACTAATAAAATGATTAATGAGATAATAGGGAAATAATCATGTCCTTGAGAGATGAGGACTCACTTCTAACACTATCTGTGGATATCTGGAATCTACAGTTGCTCTGGAGCTCGTGTCTCTAAACCTATGGTATAGGACTATATAGAGCAAATGCATTAGTATTTTGAATGTACTGGTATGCATGTGAGGTAGGATGAATGCATAGGGTTCATATGCATGAACAATAATAATAACTTACTATCATGAGCGTGAGAATACATGCATGAGAGAGAACAACTGACACATTATTATGATAACATGATAGTCCTGAATCTGATGTAGCTATCTGAGTTCTATTCTGTATCTGAGATGACTATATCTGACTATCCTAAATTCTAAATAACTATCAGAGTTCATTTATTGAGACTGATACTGAGACTGCGGGAGGTAGTCATCTAACCGACATTCCCCAAATAATGTATTATAGCTAAATTGGGGTCCAATCTATGCCCTGATTGAAAGGGTATCAATACCGCTACACTGGTAAGGACAACATGTGAGTGACCCTAATATAACAGATAACTCTAGTGAGAATGGTGGGAACCCTCGTATGGCAGGCTAAGCCACCTCATCTACCCTCATATAGCAGGCTATGATGTCTCAACCTATGCTGGCTACATAGTTCTTGAATGCAAGGATTGCTTCTAAGAATCACACCATCATATTACAAGTGAGTTCCCATCCATAGGTTTGCTCGGTGCTAATTTCTACTCCTATATGAATAGACACTGAACATGATTTACTAGACTGAACATGAACTAAGTTACTGAATAACGTTGACTAACGGAATACTACTGATATCTGACAACTGACTGAGTTCATGACATCAGGGAGATTTCTTAAGTCATAAGACTGTCTGAAGTCTAACGATCATAGATGGACTGAAAGTATCGTGAAAACATGACATGACTCTAGGCACACAACTAATGTTTCGGGTACCAGTACCCCTAGGACTCGATAGAAGGAAATTAACAAAGCATGACTTGCTTGAATACATAATAATCACCATAATGCATTTACTGAAGTATTTCATTAAACATGTGATAGGCATAAGCTTGTACATACATGGGGATTTTATGACAACATGCTAGTTAGGCACCTTTCCTTCATTCAGGCATTAAATAAAACATATTGAAGACATGGTACATGTAAACATCATTCTACAAAAATTAAACATCATGGTCACATTCTAATTTCATCATTCAAGGGTTTAGTCATAGGTTTGCATGAATCTATTTCTATAACAATTAAACGCACATAGAAATTATCACCGAACATGGAGTAGAATTCAATTTCTTATATATCAACATGAAGAAGAAAAGCCCAATCATGAAATCATAAAGAAAATCCATAACTTGAAGTTGGAAAAGGGATTCTTGGACTTCATGGACGAAAGGAGTCCATGAATGAACACTATTCATACCTTAGTTTGTGATTTCATAAAAATTGACGGTGAAAGTTTCGTGGAATTAGATCTTCTATGAAAACCCAAGCTTGTTCTTCAGAGGTTTTTGAGACAAGAGAGGGTATTTTAGGTGAAAAGTGGTTGAATCACGTGTTAAAGAGCTGAAATAGGGGTAGGAAGTTGACCCTTTTAACCCTGGATACGTCAATTAATTTTAGTGAAATTTTCCAGAACTGAACCCCTGGCGCGATGCAGCACTACCAATCGTGTCACTAGAATTTTACAATTGGGAAACTGAGGGATGGCGCGATGCAGAGCCATCGCATTGCCCCTTCTTTTGTGACCTGGAACTTTGGTGCAACGCGGATAAAATCGCGCTAAGACACTAGAAAAGGATAATTCTGAATATGGGACCTAGCGCGATGAGCCATAATCGCAGACCCCTACTGGAATTTGCCAAATACCATTTCCTCTTGTGGCGCTGCATGCCACTGACTAAAATGGCATTGATTTACGATGAAAACTTGAAATAGTCATAACTTCTAACTCGGTTATCGGATTTGGACGAATCTTATATCGATGGAAAGCATATAGAATTTCCCACATGATAATAAGGGAAAATCTTAAAAATTAATCATGTAATAACCATCATTCAAATTAGAATCTAATTCTAGACATTCTTCAGATGAAATTAGCTAGGAAAAAGTATAGGGCATTACAATATCTCCCCCTTGATAATATTCATCCTCGAATGAGACTAAGAGTGAGGGAAAAAGATAACCGACGTATATACTGAATATGAATAACTGGAACATGATCTCATGACTGACATGACTGACAAGCTAAACATATAATACTGGACATGCATATCTGATGGATGTGTAACTGATTCATGAATGCATGACTAAGTATTCTGAAGAACTAAGTTTCTCGCAATGAGAATGAATATATGATGCATAATTACATAACTCAACTGATAGATGAGTTCTTGACTGAATATGCAATGGTACTAGATACCAAGTTCCTAATGGGAACATGAGCATGAAGATGCATACTAAGTTTGTGATGAACACTGAACATGAAACTGAGTAAGCTTAAGGAGAAGTGTTACCTTGAACTTGATATGACTTGGCGAGAAAGAGGTGAGGATACTTGGAACGCATGTCTGGCTCTGCTTCCCAAGTAGCTCCCTCGATGGACTGATTTCACCAAAGGACCTTAACTAGAGGGACTTATTTGTTCCTCAATCTATAAGATTGATAGTCTAAGATTTTCACTAGAATCTCTTCATAAGAGAGAGTGTTCTGAAAATCAATGGTCTAAATAGGGACTACAACTGAGGGGTCACCTATGCACTTCTTGTGCAAAGAGACATGAAAGACTAGATAAACTTAGGCTAGATCTAAAGGAAATTCAAGCTCATAGGCAACCTTGCCAAAGCAACTGATAATCTTGAAGGGACAAAAATATCGGGGACTGATTTTCCCTTTCTTGCCGAACTGCTACACTCCCTTTATGGGAGAGATCTTTAAGTAGACATTGTCACTAATCTTGAACTTGAGATCTTTTCTACGAACATCTACATAAAACTTCTGTTGACTCTGCGCAGCTCGAAGTCTTTCTCTAATCAACTAGAATTTTTCTAAGGCATCAAATACTAAGTCAGGGCCTATGATTGAGGCCTCACTATCATCAAACCAACCAATTGGAGATCTACATCTCCTGCTGTAGAGAGCTTTGAATGGAGCTATCTGAATACAAGAATAATAGTTGTTGTTGTATGTAAACTTAATCAAAGGTAAGTGGTCATCCTAACTTCTCTTAAAATCGATTACAGATGCCCTTAGCATATATCCTAATGTCTTAATGGTCCTTTTTTTTGACCATTTATTTAAGGATAAAAGGTTGTACTAAGATGAACTTGGGTACCAAGACCCTTCTGGAATGCTTTTCAGAAATAAGAGGTGAACTGGGTACTTCTGTCTGAGATAATGAAAAATAGAACACCGTGTAATCTGACCAACTCCTTGATGTAGAGTTTGGCATAATCCTCTGCTGAATAAGAGGTATGAACTTAAAGGAAATAAGCTGATTTGGTCATTCTGTCTATAATGACCTAGACTAAATCATGCTGATGATGAGTTTGAGGCAAACCCGTCACAAAGTCCATGTTCATTTCTTCCCACTTCCAAGTAGGAATAATGAACTCCTGCATAGATCACTAGGATTCTGATGCTTTATCTTCACCTCCTGACATATAGAGCACTTATCCATAAACTCTACAATATCTCTCTTCATCTAACTCTACCAATAGACTTGCCGCAAGTCACGGTACATCATTATGGACCATGGATAAATAGAGTAGCACACATATGTGCTTCTGCAAGATTTCGCTTCCTTAAGTCATTACGGCTGGAACACACAGACAACCCTGACAACGCAGAACCCATCTCTCTCTTGGCAGAAAACCTCTACTTTCTGATCTTTGACTAAATCTTTTAACTTGACAAGGCTAGGATCCCTATCTATCTTTTCCATCGCCTCAGAAACTGGAGATGATTCTTAACTACTCTGAACCCATATATCTCCCTCTTCTGTATTAACTAAACGAAAAACTAGTCTGGAAAACTTATGTACTTCCTAAGCTAACTTCTTCTTACAATCATCCACATGAGCAACACTAACCATAGACAGTCTACTGAGAGCGTCGGCCACTACATTGGCCTTTCCCAAATAATAGAGGACACTCATGTCATAATCTTTCAAGAGCTCTAAACACCTTGTCTGATGAAGATTGAGATCTTTCTGAGAAAATACATACTGAAGACTTTTATGATTTGTGAACACATCTACATGAACACTATATAGATAATTCCACCAAATCTTTAAGGAAAAGACTATGGCTGCTAACTCAAGATCATGTGTAGGATAATTCTTCTCATGGGGTTTAAGTTGTCTGTAGGCGTAAGATATGACTTTACCATACTGTATGAGGACACAACCCAAACCTACTCTGGATGCATCACAATACACTACGAACCTATCTGAACCATCTGGGAGAGCTAGGACTAGAGCTGAGGTTAGCCGAGTTTTCAACTCCTTAAAATCTTTTTGCAAGGATCTGACCACTGAAACCTGACTTTATTCTGAGTTAATCTGGACATAGGGATGCAATAGAAGAAAATCCCTCAACAAACCATTTGTAATAGCCAGCCAAACCCAAGAAACTCCTAATATCTGATGGGGAGACAAGGTGAGGCCAGTTTCTTACCGCTTCGGTCTTTTGAGGATCCACTCTAATGCCATCACCGGAAATGATATGAATAAGAATGCTACTAACCTTATCCAAATTTGCACTTATTGAATTTGGCAAATAGCTGATGATCTCTGAGAGTCTAAAGTAATACTTTAAAATGGTCTGCATGATCTCCCTCCCTGTGGGAATAGACCATAATATTATCTATGAAGACTATGACGATCAAGTCCATGAAAGCGTCCGGGGCATTGGTAAGACCAAATGACATAACTAAGAATTCAAAGTGATCTTACCGGATACAGAAAACTATTTTTGGATGTCACATTCCCTAACTCTGAGCTTATGATAGCCGGATCTGAGGTCTATCTTAGAGAAATAACTGGCATCCTGAAGTTGGTCAAACAAGTCATCGATTCTGGGAAGAGGATGCTTGTTCTTTACCATGATCATGTTGAGTTGATGGTAGTCTACACACTTCCTAAGAGAACCATTTTTCTTTCACACGAATAAAACTGGAGCACCCTACGGGGAAACGCAGGGCCTGATGAATCCCTTATCTAAGAGATCTTTCAATTGCTCTTTCCGTTCGTTGAGTTCTGCTGGTGCCTTTCAGTATGGTGGATTAGAAATAGGCTGAATATCCGAAAGAAGATCAATACTGAAGTTCAGTTCCTTTTTGGGAGGATTTCCTGGAAGATCTTTGGGAAAGATATCTGAATTTTCATTCACTACTAGGACTGATTCAAGACTGGAGTCTTGGAACTAGTGTCCTTAACTTGATCAAGATGATAGACATATCTTTTAGATATCACTTTCCATGCCCAAAGGTAGGAAACAAGCTGACCCCTGAAAGCGGATACACTGCCCTTCCATTCAAGGTTGGGTTTATTCGGAAACTGAATATGGACTATTCTATTTCTGCAATCGACTGTGTCATAGAAGGAATGAATCAAATCCATGATGAGAATGAAATCAAAATTAGTCATCTCATATTCGACTAAGTCTGTTGAGGTGACTTTCTGAGATATCATAATTAGGCAGTTTTTGTATACTCACCGGGCTATGATGGTTTTATCCACTAGGGTAGAGACTGAAAATGGCTCTGCTAAGATTTCGAGACTGACTTCGAAATTGAATTCTATAATAGGAGGGACAAAAGACAAAGAAGCTCCTGGATCTAGTAAAGCATAAATATGTACATGAAAGATCTGTAACATACCAATAACCACATCAGGAGAATTTTCCTTATCTTGTCAGGACAGAAGAGCAAAGATATAATTTAGGCGTTGCCTACTAGTAGCACTGGAGGTGGTACCCTGCTGATTTAGATGATTGGACTGAGCTGAGGAGCGATTCTATTAACCCTAAGGACCTGGGTGAGGATAGTCTCTAACTCTGTGGCCTAGCTTTCCAAATTCAAAACAAATACCACTTTCGGCTCTGCAAATACCCTGATGGTGCGTGCCATAAGTCAGGCAAAGAAGATAGGTATGGGAATTTCTAACACTGCCCTGGGACTTAGAGCCTGGCTCTCTATCTTTGTTACCCTCTCTGAACTTAGGAACTGGTGCACTAGCTAAAGAAGGAGCTGGAACTGATGACTTAGGACGAAACATAGAACGGTTTCCTCCTTCTGATTTAGGCTGACCAAAGCTGAAACTACCTGTCTTCGCTATTTTATTCTGATTGTCCCTCATCTTAATATTCTCATCCTCTACCTGCCGAGCATGAGTGAGGAGCCTGGCTAAAGTAATGTCATTATTTAGCATGGTCGATCTACACTCATTAACCACGCTATCATTTACCCCTGAAATGAACTTACTTATCCTTGCCCTGCTATCTGCAATTACATGAGGGGCATATCTTTCTATTTGAGTAAACTTAAGAGAATACTCTTTCACTATCATATAGACAGATAGAGAAATAATCATGTCCTTGAAAGATGAGGACTCACTTCTAACTCTGTCTGCGGATATCTGGAATCTACTATTGCTCTGGAGCTCATATCTCTAAACCTATGGTATAAGACACCATAGCGCAAATGCGTAACTACTTTGAATGTACTGGTATGCATGAGAGGTAGGCTGAAGCATGGGGTTCAAATGCATGAACAATAACAATAACTAACTAACTATCATGAGCATGAGAATACATGCATGAGATATAACAACTAACACTAATACTATGATAACATGATTACTGAATCTGAAAATAACTGATAACATAAGTGACTGTATCTGACAGTCCTGAATCTAATGGAACAATCTAAGTTCTGTTCTGTATCTGAGTCAATTGTATCTCACAGTCCTAAATTCTGTTGAACCATCTGAGTTCTTTACTGAGACTGATACTGAGATTGTGGGAGGTAGTCGCCTAATCAACATGCCCCAAATGATGCATTATAGCTAAATTGGGGTCCAATCTATGCCCTGATTGGAAGGTTGCCAATACCGCGGAATTAGTAAGGAAAACATGTGAGTGACCCTAGTATAACAGGTAACTCTAGTAAGAATGGTGGGAACCCTCTTGTAGCAGGCTAAGCCACCTCATCTACCCTCATATAGAAGGCTTTGATGTCTCAGCCTATGCTGGCTACATAGTTCTGGAATGCAAGGATTGCTTCTAAGAATCACACCCTCATATAACAGGTGAGTTCCCATTCTTGGGTTCTCTCGGTGCTAATTTCTACACCACACTGAATAGACACTGAACATGATTTACTGAACTGAACATAGACTGAGTTACTAAATTCCGTTGACTGACAGAATACTACTGATATATGACAACTGACTGAGTTCATGAGATCATGGAGATTTCCTGAGTCATAAATAGTCTGAAGTCTAAGGATCATAGTTGGACTGAGAGTATCGTGAAAACAAGACATGACTCTAGGCACACAGCTAATATTTTGGGTACAAGTCCCCCAGGAGTCGATAGAAGAAAACTAACAAAGTATGACTTGCTTGAATACTTAATAATCACCATAATGCATTTACTGAAGTATTTCATCAAACATGTAATAGGCATAATCTTGTACATACACGAGCATTTCATGACAACATTTTAGTTAAGCACTTTTCCTTCATTTAGGCATTTAATCAAACATATTGTCGACATGGTACATGTAAACATCATTGTACAACAATTAAACATCATGGTCACATTCTAATTTCATCATTCAAGGGTTTAGTCATAGGTTTGCATGAATCTATATCTATAATAATTAAACACACATAGAAATTATCATCCAACATGGAGTATAATTCAATTTCTCATTTATCAACATAAACAATAACAGACCAATCATGAAATCATAAAGAAAAGCCATAACTTTAAGTTGGAAAAGGGATTCTTAGACTACATGGACGAAAGGAGTCCAAGAATGAACACTATGCATACCTTAATTCGTGATTTCATGAAGATTGACAGTGAAACTTTCATGGAATTGGATCTTCTATGAAAACCCTAGCTTGTTCTTAAGAGGTTTTTGAGACAAGAGAGCGTATTTTGGGTGAAAAGTGGTTGAATCACGTGTTAAAGGGCTTAAATAAGGGTGGAAGTTGACCCTTTTAACCCTAGATGTGTCATTGTATTTCAGTGAAATTTTCCCGAACTGAACCCCTTGCGCAACGCGGCGCTATCACGCCGTGTCACTGGAATTTGACAATTGGGAAAGTGAGGGATGGCCCGAAGTGAAGCCATCGCTTTTCCTCTTTTTTTGTGACCTGGAACTTTGGCGCTACGCGGAGGAAATCGTACTGAGACACTAGAAAAGGAAAACTCTGAATTTGGGCCCTGGCGTGACATGTCATAATCGTGGACACCTACTGAAATTTTCGAAATGCTATTTCCTCTTGTGGCGTGGTGCGCCACTGACTAATATGGTGTTGTTTTATGACGGGAACTTGAAATAGTTGTAACTTCTGACCCGGTTATCAGATTTGGATGAATCTTATATCGATGGAAAGCTTATTGAATTTCCCACATGAAAAAGAGGGAAAATGTTGAAAATTCCTCATGGAATAACCATCATTCAATTTGGAAGGTAATTCTAGACATTCTTGAGATAAAATTAGCCAGGAAAAAGTACGGGGTATTACAATAACTCAACATAGGCCCCAGTAAAACTAGAAGGTACAATCAAGGATAATATAACTAAACAACCATGACTTACAAACTGTCATGATAGCACTGTCTACCCACCCATATCATGTCATACTATAAACATCTCCTAGTGTAGTACTCAAATCAATATTCTTATCCTCAATACCATAATCCATAGTCGGACATAAAATGGTATATATCATTAATATAACAATCAATAGTCATGCTCGAACTGGTTTAGATAGTCAATATCATAATCAATAGCAGGACTCAAATAGGTATATATCTCATCAATTTAATAATCTGTAGTTGTACTCGAACTGTTGTTTATATAATCAATATCATGGCTATCATGTCATACCATAATTAGAATCAGCTCCTAATATTAAAACATTATGACTATCAAGTTTCTAGTATCATCGTGGTTCATATTAAGCATCACAAAGATGTATAACGAGCATATAAAGGCCTCTCAAAAGTAGTTCAAGTCTTTGCCTACGTCAGATCAAAAGGGACTCACTTCAAATACTCGCAAATCATTATAATGCAACTCTACCCTAGACTAGACTAAGGTAGATAGATCTTATTTTTTATGCTAAGCAAGTATTCTTTATACATGACCCAAATCGGGGCCTTGTCGTAATGGGAGTCCCAAGTTCGACAGGAACCAGAGACCACCCCTGTTACCAAACCTAACCTCTAGCTATCTGCCATGATTTGGCTGAATTTCAAGCATATAACAAGATAGTGTAACAACTCATATGAAAAATCTTGGATAGGATCACAACGGTGATCGATCCAACAGAGTACAACCATCCCATAACAACCATACACCCATGCCAAACCAAACAAAAACCATAAATCCAGTCATAACCAAATAAGTTCCATTAATAATTAAATAATCCAAAAATAAAAGAGGATAGAACAACCAACAATATCGTCAATCGATATCAGTCCAAATAAAAATACAACTACTAAGGCTGACACCAATATCGATCCCACCCATACCAACCCATAGTAATTTCACAAAAGCCTTTAATTAAAAGCAGACAAATACCGGGTTGGGACATACCCCCAACCATATCCAAAATAAATATCCATACATAATACAAAGTATGAAATGAAATTATGAAATGGAGGCTTTCGAATAGATGGAAGCTCACCATTCAATTAAAATATGACACCCAAATGTCCGAATACTAAATAGGAGGAATAGAATGTCTGGTTCCTATACCATATAGGGATACAACCATCCGAGGATAGGTTAGAACTGAACGCTAACCTAAACTTAAGATAAGGTTTAAATAATGCCAATTATAAAAAAAATAAACCATCCATATGAACATAAAACATACATATATATCACTATATAACCATGTCAGGAAAGGGAACCAGGTTTAGAATTCCATTAAAAACCTTTAACTATGCTTTGTAGCTTTGCCGTCCTAAAACCACCCACGAGCTATATGGGTTCAACTCCCCTGCTGAAAGGGCCCAGTGCGTGATGCCGCACGACCAGAGAAAAGAACCTGGGCTGACTAGTTCATCCCCCAAATTATAAAGTATGACATCATGCACACGGTTAATAGGACCAAACCTCACATTGACAAATATGAGTTTCCAGTTTCAATCCCCCCGGGACCTCTACCCTTTAAGAAACATCTACGCACACCCCTCTTTTGAGAAAAGTGATAACTATTTTCCAATAAAATCATTATTCCATTATTATTACCAATGACTATTAGTAGTGGTATTGTCATAGCGACTATAACTTACAAGTATTGTGCTTTGCCAAACCTTTTTTCGATCAAGGGATTCACATATATCCATAGATCATATTATCAAATTAACTTGGGGGATTTCCATGTACTCCTCAAGTATGTATTAATCCAAACCATTTCAAACCATTTAAACCATTCATATCATTTAGGGTTACATTACAGAGTTTATACCATGAATAAGTTCCATCGAAAAACCAATATTATACTGAAAGCATTGGTATAGGAATTTTATCAAACACATTGGGGGAATAATATTTCCATAACCAAATTCCATTGCCAATTCCCATGCAACCAAATATCCAAAACCACCTTAAAGGCATATAAAAACATAATTACAACATGGAAAAACCATAACCAAGAATTTATAACAATAATCCAAAAGTTATATTTGAAAACTCAAATCATACAACATTCAAAAAATTAAAACATTATATAAAATCATTCCTTTAGTTAGAACTAAAAAAGGGAAGATAGCATGCCTTAAACCGAGATAATTATCGAGCGAAATCATCAAAACAAGCCCTAATTTACTCCTTAAGATAAAACCCAACCTTCTTTTGCCCAAGAACACTAGGGAGGATTAAAGAGTGTTTTCCAAGTTCTTAAGAATAGAATAGTAGGAAAATAACCTCCCAATAGGAATATAAGTCGTGGGACCTCATTATGTTTAGTTGGGAAATCTCCATATTTCCCTCACTTAAACTTTATTTAATTCCCATCATAGGGTACAACTGACCATTATGTGTCATACCCATCCGTACGCGTGGTATCCACATCTCGTACCCTAGCTTTTCCCCTTGTACTAAACACTGTAAAAGGTACAACACACCCAAACCCAAGTCACATCCAAGTGTACGACTAGTACCCATAAACCATACCGCTGGAAAAATAGAATCCAATAAGGTTTGCACATTGAACACCATACGAGTCCTAGATACAACTTGTACCCTGGCTTACGGATCATGGCGATCCACCCATACTCAAATCTAACTTAAGTTCCCATGTCTATGATTAATTAAAGTAACCAAAAATCTCATACCTAACTTTACAACTCACACCAACCAAATCGTACCCATTTCAGTAACTGCATCCATCCCATAAACCAACACTGGTCAGCATACAACAAGACCATACCACCCGTACCCAACCGTACAACTCGTTCCCCTTTGTTGTATCTTTCCCCAAAACCAAAAATCAAGGAAATTGTACTAAGGTATAGAAGCAAGAGTGTTTTCTTCTCGACCACTAGGAACATTCATCCCCGAATGAAGGATAAGGTAGGGGTAACCATACGCACGAATAATTTGCATTAACAAATATATTCCCAATCATTAACAAAGTTTGAAAACAGGGATGCAAAGATATTAATCATTCCTTTAACATACTCAGAAAATAAAGATGTGTTGAAGCACACATACTTTTTGCATGAATCCCAGGATCAGAAAATAGATATGGATACTTGGACTCCATGTCTACCTCTGCTTCCAATATAGCTTCTTCCATCTTATGGTTACGGCATAAAACATTAATCGAAACCACATCCATAGTCAACAACAGACGAACCTTCCTATCTAAGATTTTCATCGGGACCTCTTCATAAGACAGAGAGTCTGAGATACATAACCTACCAAATGAACAATCAAAGAAGGAAAACCAAGACACTTCATTAATATGGAGACATGAAATACCGGATGAATGGTGTTCATACTTGAAGGTATCTCCAATTCATAGTCAACATTTACAACTCTCCACAAAACTATATATCGGGGACTGAGCTTCCCCTTTTTGCAAAACTGCATTACTTCCTTAATGGGAGATACCATGGGGAATACCTTATCCCCAAGTCGAGATTGAATATATCTTCCTTACTATGCTCGAACCAACCAATAAAAGATCTACACTATCTACCATACAATTCTTCAAAAGAGGCCATACCAATAATAGAATGATTGCTATTATTGTAAGCTAACTTTACGAAAGATAGATGCTCAACCCAACTGCCACCATAATCAATCACACATGCCCAAAGAATATCCTCTAATGTCTAAATAGTTCTTTCCTCTTGCCCATAAATCTCAAGATGAAAATTAGTACTCAAACTCACCTTAGTACCCAATTCCTTCTAAAAAGACCACAAAAAATGAGATGAAAACTGCATACCACGATTAGAGATAATCGAAATAGGTACCCCATATAGCTTTAGAATCTCCTAAAGATACAACTTTGTATAATTCTTTGAAAAAAAATTAGTCCTCACTGGCAAGAAGTGACCAGACTTCATCATTCTATGCACAATGAGCCAAACCAATTCAAATTGGTTATGAGATCAAGGAAGACCAGTAACGAAATCCATATTGATTACCTCCCATTTCTATTTAGGCAAATCAATCTCTTGATACAACCGACTAGGTCTCATATGCTCAACTTTAACTTCTTAACACACCACGCTCTTGGCCATAAAATCAGCCACATCCTTTACATAAAATTCCACCAATACATCTCCTTGAGATCATGATACATTTTTGTCAAATCGGGATGTACAAAATAGTGTGATTCATAGGCATCATCCAAGAACTTTTGTTGCAACCCGTCGACATCAGGAATACACAACCTCCCTTGGTATAGTAAAGTACCATCGTCACTGGTCTCAAAAATCATTTCCTTATGCATACCCATATTACTCTAGATTTTTATCAAGATATGATCTAGCACTTGCTTTTCCTTAATCTCTACACGAAAAGACGACCAAGCCACTGCTTGAACATCACACCACAATCCTTGGAGTCCATAAGACAAACTCCAAGATTAGCCAAGCAATGAAATTCCTTCACCAATTTTCGCTTTTCTTCCTCCACACGAGCCAAACTCCCTATGGATATCCTTCTACGAGCATCAACAACCACCTTAGCCTTACTAGGGTGATAACGAAGATTCATGTCATAGTCCTTGAGAAGCTCCAACCATCTCCTTTGCCAGAGATTTAGCACTTTCTGAGTGAACACATAATGTAGACTCTTATCATTTGAAAATTTGTCTACGTGCACTCCATATAAATAATGTTGTAAGATTTTTAAAGTACAGACAACCGCCAGCAGCTCTAATCATGAGTAGGATAATTCCTCTTATGCATCTTTAACTGCCTAGAAACATAGGCCATCACCTTTCTATGCTACATCATGTTATAACCAAGCCCTACTCGAGATGCATCATAATAAACCACAAAACCCACATAGCCCTCAAGCAAATGTCAAAACTAGAGCTGAAGTTAGCTTATCTTTCAACTTCTAGAAACTTCCCTCATAAGGATCCAACTAAGAACACTTCACCTTCTTCTTGGTTAACTTAGTCAAAAGTTCATCTATCATCGCAAAGTTATTTACGAACCACCAATAATACCTAGCCAAACCCAAGAAGCTCCAAATACCAGCTGGAGTCGTGGGTCTAGGACACCCTTTAACCATAATCACCTTATGTTGATACACCATGATCCCCTCGTAAAAACTTATATGATCTTGAAAAGTATGAGTATTCAAAAAAACCCACACTTGGACAACTTGACGTACAACTGTTTTTCCTTCAAGGTGTGTAATACCACACAGAGGTTATTAGAATAATCCACCTCACTTTTGGAATAAACCATAATGTCGTACTTAAACACTATGAAAAAAAGATTAAAGAACAGCCTGGAAACCTGTTCATCAACTCCATAAATGCCATCAGTGAATTAGTCAAACCAAATGACATCACAAAGAATTCAAAACTGAGTATGAAAATTCATCGTAGGGATATCCTCCTCCCTAATCATAAGCTGATGATACATGGATTGAAGATCTATCTTAGAGAAGAACTTGGCACCTAAGAACTAATCAAATAAGTCATCTATCCTTTGAAGATGATACTTGTTCTTAACCATTATATTATTTAGCTATTGCTATTCAATTCATATCCAAAGGTAACCATCCTTCTTGCTTATTAACAACACTGGTGCACCCCATGGGGATATACTAGGATAAATAAACCCCTTATCCAGAAGACCCTTAAGTTTCTCCTTGAGTTCCCTCAACTCAGTCTGAGCCATTCTATAAGGAGGAATAGATATTGGATGAGTGATCGGAACCAAAGCAATACTAAACTCTATTTTCTTATCCCGAGGAACACCAGGAAGATCATCCGAAAACACCTCATGAAACTTATTTACAACTGAAATCAAATAAAAGAAGGACCCTCAAAGTTATATACTTCAACATGGACGACGTGATAAAGACAATCTTTAGAGATTAACCTCTGATCTCTAAGATAAGAATATACCTCCCCCTTGGAGCTAGGGAACCACTCTCCCACTCTATAACTGATTCACTAGGGAGCCTATAAAAAACATTACGGGTCTGACAATCCAAGGATGAATAACAAGAGTGTAAAGAATCCATTCCTAGAATAATATCAAAATACACCATATCAAGTGCAAACAAATCCACCAAAGTCTACGTACTACCAACAGATACCACATACCCCCTATAGACTTTCTTAGCAATAATCATGTCATCTACTGAGGTAGAAATAGAAAAAGGATCCGAAACAACCTCAGGATCAAATGCAAAAAATATAGCCATATATAAGGTCAGATAGGAAAGAGTGCGCCCCGAATGAAGGAGATAATACACATTACGAGAAAAGTGTTTTAACATACCAGCAATAATATCAGGCAATGCCTTAGATTCTTGCTGAGATGTAAGAGCATACAATCAATTCTAGCCAGTGCAAGTACAAAAAGCAGGAGCAGTCAGCAAAGTCGCACCACTAGTTGTATGAGTAGAAGATGAAGCAACTAGATGTTTGACTGCATCCAAAGCTTACTTACAAACTGGATATGTTTTGAGCATATGGACTTTATATCAATATTTAAAAGACTTTTATCTATCTTTATCACAATAAACGTGATGAAGACGACAATAAAACAAACAAAGAGGTAATGAAAAAGTTGACTGACCCCTACTTTCCTGAGATTAGGAACCCCGTACTAAAAAATTATCACCACCTCGCGAAAGCCTATCACCCGACTTCCTCGGGTAAGGAGCTCTAGCAGTAGAGAAGGATCCATAACTCCCCCACTTCTTCTTCAGCCATTTACCTCCAACCCAACCACCTAGATGTTGAGCACCACTATATTCAAAAGACCTACTCCTCTTACCCATCCTTTCCGCAATCTCTTAATGTTTTCTTATTTCTTGCTCTACCTAATGCATATGGACAACTAACCTCAAAATATCCATATCCTTGATCAGTAAAGTAGTCTTGCTTTCAAGGATCACATCCCAAGATAGCCCAAAAGTAAACTTTCTCATTCTATGCGTTATGCCAGCCACTAAATAAGGATCATACAATGACATATAATGAAACATCAAGGCATATTCCTTTCAAGACATATTACCTTGCTTGAGTTTCACAAACTCCCCTATCTTTGCTTTCTTTATCTCTTGAGGAATAAAACCATCTAGAAAAGAATTTGAAAAGCATCCTATAAGGATAACTCCTCCATATCACTTATATCCTCATCCCATTCTTCATACCATTGGTAGGAAAACATCCTTGAGTTGATAAGAGGCAAAGTTAACACCTTCCATATTTGTGGCCTGCATCACCTAGAATATCTTCTCTACTTCACCCAAGAAGCCCTAAGGATCCTTTTTTACCTTTACACCAGTAAAATTAGGAGGATTCAGTTTCATAAATAAGCCAACCTTTTGGCCTCTGTAGACATCCCACAGGACACATCCCACTCAGCCTGATCAGTAACCAGCACATTAATAAAATGAATAGATTAACAAAATTCTACATTAGTCACCTCACCCTGAGGAGGACTAGAAGCATCTAGAGGATCAATAGAACAATCAGTGATAGGACCCTAAGAATGAGTGTGAACACCAGGTGAAGGACATACCCCATTAACATCAACCCCAGATGGGACAGAAGAATTTACTTGTGTTCTAGATCGTTGAGGCATGATCTAAAAAGTGAACAAACAAGGATTAAAGAATAATTCCAGGACATAGATTCCAAGCTTTAAAATAAATACCTACAAAGTGAAACATTCCTAAATTCCCTATAGTCGCTCTCTTATGAGTGTGTCACGTAACATGCCCTTAATAAAAGAGACTCTACCAGACACGACTTTGTAGACTCTCAATTGACTATGAACCTAAAGCTCTAATACAAACTTGATCTGACTCATCTCATGGACTTGTCGTAAATAGGGGACCCAAGTAAGACCGGGAATAGACCTCCTCTACTACCAAACCTAACTCTATCCACCTACCCTAAGTTGGTTGAATTTCTAGCCTATGATTAGATTGCATAATAGCTAACATAAAGACTCTGGGATAGGATTACAACCGAGATTGACCCAATTAAGTACAACCATCCTATACCAACCATCCAACCAAACCAAAACTATACATCCGTCCATAACAAAATAAGTTTCGTCAATAATTAAATAATACAAAAATAAAAGAGGGTGGAACAACAAAAATATCATCAAACGACATCATCCCCAACACCAATACCAATTTTATGGCTGACGCCAATACCGATCCCACTCATACCAGCCCATAGTAGTTCCACAAAAGCCTCAAACCCAAAAAATAAGAATATCCGAATAGGACATGCCCCCAACCATAGAAAAAACCAATATCTATAAATAATCTAAATTATGAAATGACATTCATGAAATAGAGCCTTCTGAATAGATGGAAGCTGACCAGTTCAATATAAAGATAGCACACAAATGTCCGAATGCTAAGCAAGGGGAATAGAGTAGTCAGTTTTTGCATCTTGTGGGGATACAGCCTCCCGAGGACAGGTTAGAAACTGAATGCTAGCATGAACTCAGGATAAGGATAAATTAGTGCCAATTATAAAACCAAGTAAAACCATCCAAATGCGAACAAACCATACATATATATAACCATGTTGGGAAAGGGAATCGTTTTTACCATGCTATTTAGAACCTTTAACTAGGTTGTGTAACTTTTTCTTCCTAAAACCTCTCACGGGCTATATTGGCTCAACTCTCCTTATTAAAAGGGCATTAGTGCGAGAAGCCGCATGACCAGAGAAAAGAACCTGGGATATCTAGTACATCACCCAAATTATAAAGTCTGACATAATGCATATGGTCACTTAGACCAAACCTCATATTGGAAAATATGAGTTTCCTATTTCGATACCCCCGGGACCTCCACCTTTTTTGACGTTGCTACACCTTCCTCCATTAAGACCAATTAAAAACATTTTCCAACCAAACCATTATTCTATTAGTAAAAACCAAGGCTATTAGTAGTGGTATCGTCATAACGGCTATAACTTGCAAGTATTGTGATTAGCCAAATATTTTTTAGATCAAGGGATTCCCATGTACCCATAGATCATGTAATCCAATTAACTTAGGAAATTCCATGTACCCCACAACTATATTTATTTAGCATAACTATTTAAACCAATCATATCATTTATGGTTCAATTACTAAGTTGAAACCATGCATAAGTTCAATTGAAAACCCAATAATATAGTGAATGTATTGTTATAGGCATTTTATCAAACACATTAGGGGCATAGTATTTAAAAAGCTAAAGTCAATTACCAAATAACTATTCCCATGCAACCAATTATCCAAAACCACCATCAAAGCATATAAAAACATAATTGAAACACGGGAAAACATAACCAAACATGTATAAACGAAACCCCCAAATAATATATTAAAACCCAAAATCATACTACATTCAAATCATGAAAACATTGTATAAAACTATGCCTTTAGTTGGAACTAACAATGATGGAAGAGAACATGCCTTAAAATAAGATGATGATGGAAAGAAATCACCAAGACAAGACCCAATTTACTCCTTAAGATTAAACCCTAGCTTCCTTTGCCCAAGAACACTAGAAAAGATTTAAGAGTATTTTCCAAGAGTTTAAAAATAGAATAGTAGTGCAAATAATCTCCCACTAAGAATATAAATCGTGTGAATTCATTAGGATAAGTGGGGAAATGTCCATATTTCCCTGACTTAAACTTTATTTTATTCTTGTCATAAGGTATGACTGACCCTTGTGAGTGATGCCCATTTTGTATGAGTGGTACCCATCTCTTGTACACTAGGTTTTACCCCTCGAACCCAACACTATCCAAGGTACGATACACCCAAACCCTAGTTGAATCCAAGTGTATGAATAGTACACAAATATCGTACCCTTAGCAGAATAGAATCCCACAAGATTTGAACATTGAACACCATACAAGTTCTGGGTACAACTCATACACTAGATTACGGCTCATGGTGAGCCACTCGTACTCAGATCGAACTTAAGTTACCATGCCTAAGATTAATTAAAGTAACCAAAAAACCTTTACCCAACTATACAACTCAAACTAGCTAAATCGTACCCATTGCAGTAATAACATCTATCTCACCAACCAACATTGGTCAGCATCCAACTAGACCATACCACTCGTAGAAAAGTGTACGACTCAGTCCTTTAAGTCGTATCTTGCCTATAAACTAGAAATCAAGGAAATTTTTCCAACATCCAGAAACAAGGGTGTTTCAGTCTCCCCCACTAAGAACATTCGCCCCCAAATAATGGAAAAGGTAAGGGTAACAACACACATGAGTCATTTACATTATCAGATATATATTCCCAAACTTTAACAAAGTTTGAAAATAGATATGTAAAGATATTAATCTTTCTTTTAACAAACTCAGAATATACTGATGTGCAGAAAAACACATATCTTCCGTATGAATACTAGGAGCAGAAAATAGATGTGGATACTTGGACTTTTTGTCCTTTTCCACTTCACATGTAGCTTCTTCTACCTTATGGTTCCACCACAAAACCTTATACGAAGCCACATTCTTGGTTTGTAACCAACAAACCTGCCTATCTAAGGTCTCAACTAGGATTTCTTTATAAGAGAAAGAGTCTGAGATACCTAACCTCTCCAAAGGAACAATCAAAGATGGATCACCAAGACACTTCCTCAACACAGAGACATAAAATACTGGATGAATGGTATTTAAACTAGAAGGAAACTCCAATCTATGAGAAATATTTACATCCCTCCATAAAACCACATTAGGACTAATATACTGAGGATTGGGCTTCCCTTTTTAGATAAACCGCATTACTCCTTTCATGGGAGTACCTAGCCGAACACCTTATCCCTAACATCAAACTCTAAGTCCTTACGCCTTATATTCTCATAGGACTTTTTCTGACTTTGGGCATCCTTAATCCTATCCCGAATCAGCTTTACCTTTTCCATAGCCTAATAAACCAAATTCAGAGCAAACATTTCTGTCGTACTAAGCTCGAACCAACAAATTGAAGATCTACATCTCCTACTATAACATTCCTCAGAAGACGCCATACCAATACTATAATAATTGCTATTGTTGTAAGCAAACTCTAATAAAGGTAGATGCTCAACCGAATTGCCTCTATAATCAATCACACATGCCCGAAGCATATCCTTCAATGTCTGAATAGTTCTTTCTGCTTTCCCATTAAACTAAGAATGAAAAGCAGTACTCATACTCACTTTAGAACAAAATCCCTTCTTAAAAGACCGCTAAAAATTAGAGGAAAACTGTGTATCACAATAATATATAATTGAAATAGGTACCCCATGAAGCTTCACAATCACCATAACATACAACTTTGCATAATCCTCTTTCGAAAAGGTAGTCCTCATTGGAAAGAAATGAGAAGACTTTATCATTCTATCCATGATGACCTAATCAAAATCAAATTTGTTTTGAGATCGAGGAAGTCCAATAAAAAATTCTATATTGATTACCTCTCATTTCCATTAAGGAAAATCAATCTCTTGATACAACCCATCATGTCTCATGTGCTCAACTTTAACTTGTTGACACACCAAGAAATTGGGCACAAAATAGGACACGTCACTGTTCATACCATTACTTAATACATCTCCTTGACATCATGATACATGTTGGTCGAGTAGGGAAGTACATTGTATCACAATTTATATGCCTCAGCTAAGACCATTTGTGAGAACCCATTGACGTCAGGAACACATAATCTCCCTTGTACCGTAGTGTACTTTCACCACTGATCTCAAATACTATTTCCTTTTGCATACCCACATTACTCTTTATTTTCATATAGATAGGATCTAGAACTTGATTCTTCTTAATCACTACACCAACAGAAGACTAAGCAACTTCCAGGACCATCATACCACCATCCTTAGAGTCCAAGAAATGAACTCCAAGATTAGCAAAGAGGTGAATATCCTTTACTAATTCCCGCTTTCCTTAATCCAGATGAACCAAACACCCTATAGACAACCTGTTATGAGCATCATCAACCACATTAGCCTTACTTGGGTGATAGTGAAGACTCATGTCATAGTCCTTGTGATGCTTTAACTATCTCATTTGCTTGAGATTTAGCTCCTTACAAGTGAGCACATATTATAGACTTTTATGATCAGAAAAAAAGTCTACGTGAAGTACATACAAATAATGCCGCTAGATTTTCAAAGCAAAGAACACCCAATAGATCCAAACCATGAGTAGGATAATTCCTCTCATGCACTTTAACTGCCTAGAATAATAGGAAATCACCTTCTCATGCAGCATCAAGATACAAAGAAGCCCTACTCAAGATGCGTCACAATAAATCATGAACCCTTGTATCCTCAGGCAATGTCAAAAAAGGAGCCATGTAAGCTTATCTTTCAACTTCTTTAAACTCCCATCAGAAGTATCTAACAAAGTAAACTTCACCTTCTTCTGATTCAACATAGTCAAAGGAGCAACTATTGTCGAAAAGCTCTCCACAACTCGCCGATAATACCTAACCAACCCCAAGAAAATCTGAGTTTTTATTGGAGTCATGGGTCTATGCCATCCTTTACAACAACCACATTTGTCGGATCTATAATAATCTCCTCACTAGAAATAATATTACCCAAGAAAGTCATAATATTCCACAAAAACACACACTTGGAGAACATGGCATTTAGCTGTTGTTCCTTTAAGGTCTATAATACCATAAAAAGGTGATTAGCATGATCCACCTCCTTCTTGAAATAAACTAGAATGTCATTAATAAATACAAAGTCAAGGATATCTAAGAACTGCCTAAAAACCCTATTCATCCAGTCCATAAGTCCGGTTGGAGAATTTGTCAAACAAAGTAACATTACCAAGAATTCAAAATTCGCATATCAAGTATGAAAATTTATCTTAAGGATATCCTCCTCCCTAATCTTAAGCACATGATAACTAGACCGAAGATCTTTCTTAGAGAATAAATTGGCACCTTGCAACTGATTAAACAAGTCATCTATCCTTGAAAGAGGATACTTGTTATCCATCATAAACTTATTCGACTATCAATAGTCAATGAACATTAGAAGGGAACAATCTTTCTTGCACACGAAAAACACTTGTGCACCCCACGTGGATACACTAGGAAAAATAAACCCCTTATCCAGAAGATCCTTAAGTTGCTCCTCGACTTCCCACAACACATTTGGAGCTATTTTATAAGGAGGAATATATATTATACAAGTGTTCAAAACCAAATAAATACCAAACCCTATTTCCCTATTAGGAGGAACATCAGAAAGATCATCCGAAAAGACCTCAGGAAACTCATTTACCATTAGAACAGAATAGGAAAAATGACCCGCCAAGTTCAAACTTTAACTCGAACAAAGTGATAAATACAAACTTTAGAGATAAACCTCCAAGCTCTAAGATAAGAAAAAAAACTTCCCCTAGGAGCTAGGGAGCCACCTCCTACTATGTAATTAGTTCACCAGAGAAGCTAAAGAAAACCTTATGGGTCAAATAATCCAAGGAAATGTAACAAAGTGTTACAAATATATCCCCAGAATAGCATCAAAATCCACCATATCAAGTTCAAACAAATCTAACAAAGTTTGCCTACCACCAACAGATACCACATACCCTCAATAGATTCTCTTAGCAATAACTAAGTCATTTACCAGGGTAGAAATAGAAAAATGACACAAAACAACCTCATGATTAAAAAAAACATATATCTACATATGGGGTCATCTAAGAAATAATGTACCTCTGATCAGACAGACAATATATGTCACTAGAAAAAAGTTGTAACATATCAATAATGATATTAGGTGATGCCTTATATTCCTTATGAGATGCAAAAACATATAACTTATTCTCGCCATTGTCGGTACCAGAAGGAGTAGACACTAAATCCTCACCGCTAGGCGTAGGAGTAGAAAATAAAGCAATCGGATCTTTGACTGCTCCCAACGCTCCCTTACCAATCGGAAAATTTTTAACCATATGGCCTAGCTGGGAACATTTAAAACATATGTCTCTACCTTCTTTATAATAGCCCTGATGAAAAGGAATATAGAACCGGCAAGGAGGACATGAAAAAGCCATCTGAGCCCTACTCGCCTAAGATTAGGAACCTCGTGCCAAAAAATTATCACCACCTTGCAGACGCCTATCACGTGACTACCTAAGGTAAGTAGAACTAATAGTAGAGAGGGAACCAGCAATCCCCCACTTCTTTTTCAGCCATATACATCCATCTCAACTACCTTAATGCTGAGCAACATTCTTTTTAGAGAACCTACTCCTCTTACACATCCTTTCCAAAATAGTTTATTTACTCTTTTGTTCCTCCACTTGCAGCATGTGGACAACTAACCTTGAAATTTCCATATCAATAATCAGCAAAGTAGCTTTGCTTTAAAGGATAAGATCCTGAGATATCCCAAAAGTAAACTATCTCATTCTCACCCTCATGTCAGCTACCAAATCTAAAGCATACCTTTGAAATTAATGAAACTTTAAAGCATATTCCTTGATAGACATCTTACCTTGCTTGAGATTCACAAACTCCTCCATCCTCGCTTTTCTCAGCTCTTGAGGAATGAAGCAATCCAAAACAACATTAGAATAAAAAACCCCATGAGGACAACTCCTCCACATAACCTATATCCCTATCCTACTCCTTGTACTATTAGTACGTAACGTCCATGAGATAATAAGCTATAACTTTTACACCTTCCATATTTTTGTCCTCCATGACCCTGAATATCTTCTCTACTTCATCTAAGAAATCTAGAAGATCCTCCTCCACCTTCACACCAATAAAATTAAGAGGATTTAATTTCATAAAATGGACAACCCTTGTGGCCTCAGTAGATATCCTACCCAACACATCCCGCTCAGCATGAGCAATAATCAACTTAGCTATAGTATGAATACATTGGTAAAATTCTGCATTAGTCACCTCACCCTTAGGAGAACTAGTAGCAATTGGAGGAATTCAAGAATAATTAGGGATAGGACCCAGAGAATGAGAGTGAACTCCAGGTTGAGGACGTACCCTATCAGCATCATCCCCAGATAGGAGAAAAGAATTTCCTTGTTTTCCAAATCATCGAGGCATGATCTAAAATGTGAAAAACCAATGATTCGAGAAGAATTCCAATACTTAGACTACAAGCATGAAAATAGAATAACAAGAAATTAAGATATTCTTAAATGCCCTGTAGCCTCTCTTTTATGAGTGTGGTGCGCTACACACCCTTAAAAGAGACTCTACCAGACATTGCTTTATGAACTCCCAATTGACAATGAACCTAAAGAAGTAATACAACCTTGACATAACCCAACTCGAGGCCTTGACATGATGGGCGTACCATGTCCAACTATGACTAGAGACCATCCTCGCTACCTAACCCAACCTCCAGTTGACTTCCCAGAGTTAGCTGAATTTCGAGCATATAATAAGAAACTGTATTAGCTTAAATGAAGACTTTAGGATAGGATCACAATCGTGATTGAACCAACTGAGTCCAACCATCCTATACAACAATTCCAAGCCAAACCAATACCAAAAATCCAACGATAACAATATATGTTCAATTAATAATTAAATAATCTAAAAATAAAAAATAATGCAACAACCAAAAATATCATCAACCAGTATCAGCCCTAATACCAATACCAATGCTATGGCTGACACCAATACTGATCTCGCCCATACCAACATATAGTAGTTCCATAAAAGCCTCTAACAAAAAGAATATAAATACTGATTGGGACATACCCCCAGCTATAGCCAAAAATAATATCCATAAATAATTTAAAGAAAGAAATGACATCTATGAAATGGAGCTTTGTGAAAGATAAAAGCTCACAACTTCAATCCAAAGTTAATGCTCGAATATCCAAATGCTTAACAAGAGGAGTATAATGGTCAGCTGCTCCATCATGTGGGGATACAACCACCCAAGGATATGTTTGTAGGTGAATGCTAGCATGAACTCAAGATAAGGATAAAATAATGCCAATTATAAACCAGATTAAAGCCATCCATAAGCACAAAAACCATACATATCACTACATATAACCATGTCAGGAAAGAGAACCTGCTTTAGCATTCTATATAAAACCTTTACTTGGGCTATGTGTCTTAGTTGTTCTAAAACCACTCAGGTGCTCTATGGGTTCATCTCCCCCTATTGAAAGAGCCCTAGTGCATAAAGTCACAAGACTAAAGAAAACAAATTAGGATGAGTTGCACATCTCCAAAATTATAAAGTGTGATAGCAGGCACACGATCACTAGGACCAAACCTTACATTTGATAATATGAGTTTCCTATTTAAATCCCGCTAGGACTTCTACCTTCCATGACTTTTCTACATACTCTTCTCCTTTAAGCTCAATTAAAACTATTTCCCAGCCAAAAAATTATTCCATTATTATTAACCAACGCTATAAGTAGTGGTATCATCATACCAACTTTAAATTTCAAGTATTGTCCTTAGACAAACCTTTTTGAGATCTAGGGAATCCCATGAACCCAAAGATCATATTATATAATAAACATGGGGGATTCCTATGTTCCCTACAAGTATGTTTATTAAGCAAAACCATTCCAAACGATTTAAAGCATTCATATCATTTAGGGTTCCATTACTTAGTTTAAACCATGCATAAGTACCATTGAAAAACCAATATTATAGTAAAAGCATTGTTATAGGCATTTTAGTGAACACATTGGGGGAATAGTAATTCCAAAACCAAAGTCCAATACCAAATAATCATTCCCATGAGACCAATTAAGTAAAACCCCCAATAAAGCATATAAAAGCATAATTACAATGCGGGAAAACAATAACTAAGCATTTATAACCAAAACCCCCAAATCATATTTCAAAACCCAAATTCATATAACATTCAAATCATGAAAACATTGTATAAAACAATGCCTTTAGTTTTAACTAATAATAAATGAAAAGAACATTCCTTAAACCAAGATGACGATAGAGATAAATCACCAAGACAAGCCCCAATTTACTCTTTAACATGAAACCCTAGCATTCTTTTCCCAAGAACTCTAGACAGGATTTAAAAGTGTTTTCCAAATAATTAATAATAGAATCATAGGGAAAATAACCTCCCAATAGGAATATAAGTCATGGGTACTCATTAGAATAAGTGCAAAAATATATACAGATTGCCCTCTTTTAAACTGCATTTAATTCCCGTCTTAGGGTATGATTAACACTTATGAGTCATACCCACCCTATGAGTGGTACCCACTTCTTGTACCCTAGGCTTTCTCATTAGACCAAACACTGTCCAAGGTATGACACACCCAAAAATAAGTTGTATCCAAGTGTACGATTAGTACCCATAAATTGTACCATTAGTAGAATAGAATCCTAGAAAGTTTGAATATTGACCACCATACGAGTCCTGTCTAGGATTTGTATGATTTCTTATGGCTCTTGGTGAGCGACTTGTACTAATATCCAACTTGAGTTACTATCTTTAAGATAAATTGAAGTAACCAAGAAACCTATACACAACTATACAAATCATACCACCCAAAACGTACATATTTCAGTCACTACATTCATCCCACCAACCAACACTTGTCTGTATATGATTGGACCATACCTCTCATACCCAAGTGTATGACTCATTCAGAAAAGTCATAACTTTCTGATAAACTAGAAATCAAGGAAATTTTTCTACAAAGGAACTAAGAAACTAACCTAAATAAAGGTAAATTATGTTTTCTAGATGGCCTATAAGGGAAAACTAACCCATGTATTTCATATTCCATCACCAAAACATAAAACCCATCCAAAATCTTAAAATAATATCATAGAAATAATAAGAAATAGAACAATATGAAGAGGGAAAACCTAGCCTACCTAGACGTCATACAAATCCTGAAGATCATGCTAAATCACTGACTTTATCTTTTAAGAAGATTTCACAAGGTTCCACACTATTAAAACCATAACCTAATTATCAATACGAGAAAAATGATACCCATTTTGCACTATTGTGTTTTAAGTCCAAATTTTTACTATCATTCAATGTAGGACTCATTTATGGAAATCGCATTTCCAAAACCAACTTAACATCCCCATATGCTCAAGGAGTAATTAATGTCAAAATGGTTTATTTTCATGATATATTGGTACTAAAATCAAATCACCAAGCTTTTAGGATCTTGAGAGAAGAAAGGGAGAAATAAACCATAGAAATAATTAATTTTTTTTAATTAAGAGACAATGCTATTGGTCTGATTAATTTCAAAATTAATATTTTCAAGAAATATCAGGCCCAAGAAACCCAAATAAAATGTCCATCATAATAAAATAAAACAAATATCAAGAAGGGATAATTAAAAAATAAAAACATCAAAATCAAATAAGGAAGTAAGAAGACACTAAAATCTATTAACGCCTTTTCATATTTGTCTTTTTATCGCCACTACATTCAAAATCAATGCATCTTCTACTTGAAGCCATCAATCAGCACGAAGCCTTTGTTCGATCCATTAGTATTCATATCTTCAAGTATTTTTGACATGATCAGGCGTTCTGAGCTGAGTCATTGAAGTTAATAGAACTTTTGAGCTGCCTTCCCAAATCAATTTAACCACTAAGCAACAAGTTTTTTCTTATCTACTAATTTTTTTTCTTCTTATTATTTTCTTGTTAATCTTCAAATGAATCTTATCATCAAAAAAATCTAAAATTCCTCGATCTATATTGTAAAAAATAGTTTCTTTGAGCCAATTACATATTAAGTAACCTATAAACTATAACTAGGTGCTATGTATTATGTCTACTGTGGTAATAATTCCAAGATTTACTATTTGTTTTTTGATTCAGGCATTGTTACATTAATTTCTAAGTGTACAGTTTTTTATTCATTAATTTACATCCTGGAAGAGGTTGGATCCTCTTTGAGATTATTACCAACCTATTAGGGTATAGATGAAAATACTATAACCTACTTCTTATCTTTACGTGCACTTTATCATTATTGGAGTTAAAATATTATTTATATCTTCTTGACCCATCCTAACAATGATTGTATTTCTTTTAATGGGAGATAATTCCTTTTCTTCCTTTACCAATGTATCAATCTTGTATCGTTTTCTTCAACTACATTTATCCTCATGTATGGTATCTACTGCTTTTCCAAAATGAGTACGCTTTTAGCTTGTGTTAGTAATTCTGAATTTGTATTGTAAGTTTTTATACCCTCAAAATTCAAAACTAATTAGTTAAATATATTTGCCAAGTTGCCCTCTCTAAAGTATGCTAAATCTAAATCTGGCTGCTTTTTATGTTTTCTCTAATCTTACTGATTATCATGATTAACATCCAAGGACACTTCTAGTCCCCTTTGATAGTATTTGTAAGAGATAAAGAACTTGTCTCTAGAGTTAGTGGAACTAGATGAGTCTGAACACTGTAGTCACAACCCCCATTTAAGTCAAATGCTTCAACATATAAACTAGAAGTATCTCCTATTTATTTACACAACCTACAGTAAATCTCTGTCATGATTCTCACACAAAAAGCAATACAACTTTTTCCTAGGTTACTTCTAGATGAACCGTCTAGATTAAACCTAAAACATTCCTGACTTGGCATCTTCCAGCGTACTTGCACTGTTCAAAATGCAGGTCGGTGGTTCTGCAAATAATCTACCATAAGAGGCTATTATTTTGGAATATTATTCATCGAAGGATATAAAGTCAATTATTAGAAGTATATATTTCTTGATATATGAAAAGTCACCCTCCTCTCGTTCACTATTCCACAAAAATTCAACTTATTTATGCTTTTTGATATATGCCAGAAAATCATTGTTGGCACTGCCTGAACGATTGGTTTTAATTTGTTAGAACTCCACTATCTACCACTTCTTCACTAATTTCTTGTACTTCACAAAAGGACCTTCTACCCATGATCAAATTTCAAAATAATTCCAAATTCTTTGTAAAAATTCACCACTAACAAAAAAATGCTAACAAGTTCCTAAATTATGGGTCTTATAGCATCTGCATCTTAATACAAAATGAATTCCATAGCTTTATAAAATATCATATATGGGTATCTTAAAATTCCACAATCTCCATAATAATAAATTTATCTTAAATGGAACTCTTTTACACCAAATCATTTTCATCTCTTGTAAGGGGGTTCCGTAACGCCCTGATTTGCTGAACCAAAATACTACAAGGTGCTTATGACCCTGAGGGACCACAAGCTAACCTATGACTGATATATGTACCCATACTCTGCATAATATACTTGTCGAGTGCAGAAAACATGAACAATAGGCCATAACGTTCAACTAAATAGGATATCTGATAAATAGTATCTATATAGGGTAACAAATATCCAAAATAACTAAAGTCTGGATCAAAATTAAACTAAATCTGAAAGCCTCTAAATACTGTCTCAAATAAGGAGTTGAAGAAACATGTTTCTAACTAACTCCGTCTAGGAAAATTGAACTAAAATAATGAATAAAATAAAATAATAACATCCTTGGATGGATGAGGACTCACTGCCACTTTACGTACTGGAATGCTACTGCTATTGCTGATCTGGAACTCGTGACACTGAACCTATGGTGTAACATAAAAGAAATCACTATAGTACAAATGTGTCAGTACAACTGAAAGTACAAAGTATTTGAGTGTGGTAGGCTAAATGCAAAAGGGTTTACATATATGAGCAATGTTAACTAACTGACTAATATGAAGGTGAGAGTGCAAACATGCATGCATAGTAATTGAGATTGTGAATACGTGATATATGAATCTGTACTCTAATACATGGTTTATTGTGATCCAACATGACTGATACTGCAATTCTAATAACATGGATGATTATGTCTGCCAGTCCTAAATTTTATGGTACTACCTCAGTTTTGTGTTGTAACTGAATTGACTGTAACTGACAGTCCTGGTATACTGAAATTTTAAAAAATATCTGATTTCTTTTATTGAGACTAGGATTGAAACTATGGGAGGTATTTGCTTAACCGACATGCCCCAATAAAAAATATAGCTAAGTTGGGGTCCAATCTCTGCCTCGACTAGAAGGGTGTCAATACCGCATCACTGGTAACGACTATTGTGAGTGACCCTTAGTTGGCAGGTACTCTAATGAGAATGGTGGGAACCCTAAACTAATAGGTTAAGCTACCTCATCAACTCTAATCTGGTAGGTTAAGATGTCTCAACCTACACTGGCTACATAGTTCTGAAACACGAGGATGACTACTAACAATCACACCCTAAACTGGCAGGTGAGTTTCCATCCTGGGGGTTCACTCGATGCTAACTTCTATTCCCATTAGAAGATACCGAATATGATTTAACTGGTTGTACATGGTATGAGTAACTGACTTCTGTTGACTGACAGAATAGTACTACTATTTTAGAATTTATTGAGATCGCAAGATTTCTGAGATTTCCTGAGTCACACGGCTAATTGAATTCTATATATCATAACTTGAATGAGATTATCATGATAACATGACATGGCTCTAGGCACACAATAATTTTTTTGGGTACTATACCCCCAGGACTCGATGGAAGAAAATTGACACACATAATTAACTTGATCATAAAATGGAGTCCACAATTCACCATATCATAAGTAGAAGATTTCACACTAAGCATAGTTCTTAACATCATACGTACGGAAGGGAAATTCATACAACATGTGTATATTCGCATAGCTTCAATATCATGCTCAATCCATATCACAATAACGACACATATCAATCACGTGGAATTTATGTGAAATCATCAAGCATAGAGAATGGAGTTGTCATTTAAGCACTATTAAATCATGGGAAATGAATTCTATCATCCTAAGCCTTTTATCAAACACTTTGCATGCATTCTTTTAGCTTAGGTGTGTTTTCATGAATTTCCCCATTTTAAACCACATGAAGTTCATGGATTTCAACTAACGAACACATATAATTCATGAAAGAACCTTTAGTTATCATATTGAAACTTAAACAACAATCATCAACATGTACATGGTCATATTGCAACAAGAAAATCACAATATAATATTTAAAACATGGTTCTTGAGCTCTATGAACGAAATGGATCCATAGATGAACACTGTACATACCTTAGATGGAAGATTCTTTATGATTGATGGAGAAATTTTCTTTAAATTGAATCCCCAATTGAAAACCCTAATGTGTTTTGAGAGAATTTTGAGAGCAAGACTATGTTTTGGTGAAATAAGGGCTTAATTATATGCTTATGGAATATATAGGGGTGGAAAGATGACCCAAATACCCCTATAGAGGCATCATTTAATTTCTGTGAAAATTACCCAATTTGGGACAAAAATGCTACATGGAAATATCGCGTTTCCCCCCACTGACTAAAATGACGCTGCTAAAACTGTAAATCGCCATAAATTCTTCACTGGGTGTCCATTTTAGGTGAATTTGGTATTGATGGAAAGATTATTCAATTATATACAATTTGGATGGTATAAATCTTTCAAAATACCACCTATAAACCATTTTATACTCATTCAAAGATGACCTTGTGAAATCACACATGAAAACTTGGTGGATTTAAAAGTTCTTAGCTTAGCTTACTCTAAGTGACTCTTATGAACATGCTTAACACATCATAAGATATATAATAACCAAGATACTCATCCTAATTCATGTACTCAAATATGAATCGCAGGATAAGAGGTTTCGTGTGTAGGAATAATGGTTCATTTTCTAGATTAGAAATATATGGGGTATTACAATATCTCCCCCTTGGAAACATTTGTCCTCAAATGACACTGACTAAAACAGGGAGAGACAATAAACTAGAGTATGTACAAGACATACACTACTGGAACATTAACTCATGATGGACATGACTGATAAGCTAAACATATCATGCTGGACAAGCATATCTGATGCATGAGTAACTGATTCATGAATGCATAACTGAGATTTCTAATAATTGAGATCTCCCAATGAGAATGCATATTTGATACATAATTATGCAATAGAATAATACATGAATGCATGACTGAATATGCAATGGTACTTGATACAAGCTTTGGGATTAAACATGAGCATGAACTAAATACCAAGTTGTATAGAATACCGAACGGGAAACTGAATAAGCTTAAGGAGAACCGTTACCTTAAGCTTGATCTAGATTGGTGGAGAAGAGGTGAGGATACTTGGTAATCATGTTTTCTTATGCTTCCCAAGTAGCTCCCTCAGCGGACAGATTTTGTCAAAGAACTTTGACTACAGGGACTTCTTTGTTCCTCAGTATACGAGTTTGATAGTCTAGAATTTCGACCAAAATTTCCTCATAGAAGAGACTGTTTTGACTATCAATGCTCTGAATAAGGTCTACAACTAATGGATAACCTATACACTTCTTTAGCGAAGAGACATGAAAAACTGGATGGACTGAGGCTAAATCTTAAGGCAATTGAAACTCATAAGCTACCTTGCCTAAGCAATTGAGAATCTTGAAGGGACCGACATATCAAGGACTGAGATTTCCTTTTTTGCCAAACCACTTACCTCCCTTTATGGGAGAGATCTTTAGATAGAAATAGTCATCAACCTCAAAATTGAGATCCTTTATATGAACATCAACATATGACTTCTTTCATCTCTAAGCACCCCAAAGAATTTCTCTATTTAACTGGACTTTGTCTAAGGGGGGAATACTAAGTCAGGCCCTATAATTTAGGCCTTACCAAATTCGAACTACCCAATTGGAGATCTTCATGTCCTACCATAGAGATCTTCGAACGGAGCCATTTTAATACTGGAATGATAGCTATTGTTGTATAAAAACTCTATCAAAGGCAAGTGGACATCCCAACTTCCCTTGAAATCAATTGTACACGCCCTTAGTATATCTTCAAGGATCTAAATAGTCCTTTCTGCTTGACCATCTATCTGAGGATGAAAAGTTGTACTGAGATGAACTTGGGTACCAAAACCCTTTTGGAATGCTTTCCAAAAGAGAGAGATAAACTGGGTACCTCTGTCTTAGATGATATATAATAGATTGCTATGTAATCTGACTAACTCCCTGATATAGAGTTTGGCATAACTCTCAGCTGAATAAGAGGTATGGATTGGAAGGAAATGGCCTAACTTGGTCATTCTGTCTACAATAACCTAAAATAAATTATGTTGATGATGTGTTCAAGGCAAACTTGTCACAAAATCCATGTTCACTTCTTCACACTTCTAAGTAGGAATAGTCAACTCCTATATGGAACCACTAGGTTTATGATGCTCTATCTTAACATACTAATATATAGGGCACTTAGCGATAAATTCTTCAATATTTTTCTTCATCCTACTCCACCAAAAGATCTACTGCAGGTCTCGGTACATCTTAGTGGCCCCTAGATGAATAAAGTACCGCACACCATGCACTTCTTCAATAATTCGCTACTTTAAACCATCCATACCTAGAACACAGAGACGACCCTAAAAATGAATGACAGCATCTCCCCCTTGGGAGAAAACCTCTACTTTCTGATTCTGAACTAACAGTTTCAGCTTGACAAGGCTAGGATCCCTAGCTTGCTTTTCTTTCACCTCAAAAACTAGAGATTTCTATGAACTATCCTGAACACATACACCGCCCTATGAAGAATCGACTAAGCGAACAGCTAGTCTGGAAACATAATGGATTTCCTGAGCTATTTTCTTCTTTCTATCCTCAATGTGAGAAATAGTACCCATGAAGAGTCTACTGAGAGCGTCGTCCATAATGTTGGCCTTGCCCGAATGATAAAGTACACTCATGTCATAATCTTTCAAGAGCTGTAACCACCTTCTTTGAAGAATATTGAGATCTTTCTGAGAAAAGACATATTGGAGACTCTTATGATCTATGAAGACAGCTACATGAACTCCGTATAGATAATGCCTCCAAATCTTCAAGGAAAATACTATAGCTGCTAACTCAAGATCATGAGTAGGATAATTCATCTCATGGGGCTTTAACTGCCTGGAGGAGTAGGCTATGACCTTGACATGTTGCATGACGACACAACCCAAACCTACTTTGGATGGATCACAGTATACTATGAACCCATCTGAACCATCTGGAAGAGCTAAGACTAGAGCTGAGGTGAGTCGAGTTTTCAATTCCTGAAAACTCTTCTCACAAGGATCTGACCACGGAAACTTTACCTTCTCGCAAGGTCTGTAATAGCCATCCAAAAAAACTCCTTATATCTGATGGAGAGACAGGGCGAGGCAAGTTTCTTACCATTTCGGTCTTCAAAGGATCTACTATAATGCCATTACCCAAAATAATATGGCCAATAAATGCTACTTACCATAGACAAAACTAGCACTTATAAAATTTAGCGAATAACTGTTGATCTTTGAGAGTCTGAAGAACAATTCTGAGATGGTCTGAATGATCATTCTCTATGCGAGAATAGACTACGATATCATCTATGAAGACTATGATGAACATGTCCAAGTAATGCTTAAACACACGGTTCATCAAGTCCATGAAATTAGCTGGGGCATTGGTAAGACCAAAGGACATAACTAGAAATTTCCAGTGACCATACCGAGTACGAAAAGTTGTCTTTGGGATGTCACATTCTCTAACTCTGAGCTAATAATAGCCTGATCTATGTCTATCTTGGAGAAATAACTAGCACCTTTAAGTTGGTCAAACAAGTCATCTATTCTGGGAAGAGGATACTTGATGTTGACTATAACTTTGTTGAACTAATGGTAATCAATACACATCCTGAGAGAAACCCTCTTTTTTGCGCACGAATAAGACTGGTGTACCCCACGGGGAAATGCTGGGTCTAATGAATCCCTTATCTAAGAGATCCTTCAACTGATCTTTCAGTTTTTTGAGTTTTGTTGGTGACATTTTGTATGGCAAAATAGAAATAGGCTGAGTATCTCGAATAAGGTCAATGCCCAAGTCTATTTCCCTTTTGGGAGGAATGCCTAGGAGATCTTCGGCAAAGACATCTGAATAGTCGTTAACCACTGGGATTAATTCAAAGCTAAGAGATTTGGAACCAGAGTCTTTAACATGAATGAGATGATAAACACATCCCTTAGAAATTATTTTCCTTTCCCAAAGGTAGGAAACAAGTTTACCCCTGAAAGATGAAGTACTACCCTTTCACTCTAGGATAGGATTATTTGATAACTAAAATTGAACTATCCTATTTCTGCATTCAATTGTGGCATAGCAGGAATAAAGCCAATCCCTTCTAAGAATGACATCAAAATCAGTCATCTCTAACTTGACTAAATCGATTGATGTGGCTTTCTGAAATATCATAATCGGGTAGTTCCTGTATACCTGTCGAGCTATGATGGTTTTTACCAACTTGGGTAAAGACTGAAAAGGGATCTACTAAAATTTTGGGACTGATTCCAAAATCACCTGCTATATAAGGAGTAACAAAATACAAGGATGCACCTATATCTAGCAAAGCTTTAACATGAATATAGAAAATATGTAACGTACTAGTAAGGACATCAGGAGAATTTTCCTGATCCTGTCAGGTCTGAAGAGCATGGAGTATGTTTTGGCATTGCCCACTAGCAGCACCGGAAGTGGCGGCCTGCTAATTTGGGTGACTAGACTGGGCTGTGAAATGATTCTACTGACCCTGTAGATCTTACTGTGGACTCTCTCTAATCCTGTGGCCTGGCTTGCTATAACCAAAACAAACATCACTACCAGCTCTATAAGTACCCTTGTGGTTCTTACCATAAGGTTGATACAGAGGATTAGTTCGAGCACTGCTGACACTTCCCTAAGACTTAGATCCTGGTGCTCGATCTCTATTGCCGTCTCTGAATTTTGTCTTTGGGTCACTGGAGGAGGAAGAAACTGGAACTGCTGGCTTAGAACTGCGGACGGTTTCCTCCTTCTGATTTGGGTTGGGCAAAACTAAAACTGCCAGATCTTGCTCTCTGGTTCTGCCTTTCCCTAGCCCTAATCTTCTACTCCTCTTTTTGCTGAGCATGGGTCATGAGCCTAGCTAAATTCATATCACTATTCAGCATCACACAACTATACTCACTTACCATGCTATCATTCACTCCTAACACGAACTTACTCATCTTAGCCTTGTTGTTTGCAACCATATGAGGGGTATATTTGGTTAGCTAAGTAAATCTAAAAGAATACTCTTTAACCGTCATATTTCCCTACCTGAGGTTGATGAACTCAATAACTTTTGCCTTCCTCAACTCTTGGGCAAAGAATTTGTCTATGAAAGCTGTGATAAATTCCTCCTACTCCATAGGACCTGCACCATCTACCCTCTCAGACTTTCACTGTTTGTACCAAGTGTGAGTAACATCCTGTAACTGGTATGGGGCTATGTCAGAACTTTGACAAGAAGTAACTCCCATGATGTCTATGACATTCTGGACTTGGTCAATAAATTCTTAAGGGTCTTCTTCAGACCTAGACCCGAAGAAAGATGGAGGGTTCATTCGTGTGATGTCCTGAATCCTAGATGCAGATGAGTTGGCCACTAGATTGGACAGAATAACTGGTGGGTATTCATTTTTGGTATCCACAGACTTGGTAAGTGTGGTGAATACAGACCTAAACTCTGCATGAGAAACATGTTCGCCCAAAGGAACTTCAGGCTGAGGAGTAGGCTGGTTTCTTCTCTTTGGAGGCATATTCTGAAATAATAAAATAACGGATTAGACTGAGAGCTTAACTTGAGATTATGCTCACTAGAATGACATGATTACTGAAAGAGGGGAAACTGTTCCTAAAACATCTCATAGCCTCTTCCACAAAAATGTGGTGCGCATCACACCCATGCACAAGACTCTACTAGATGTGGCTTTCAGACTTTCTAGGACTCTATTGAACCTTAGGCTCTAATACCAAGTTTGTAATGCCCCGCTTTGCTGAACCAAAATACTACACGTTGCTTATGACCCTGAGGGACCATAAGTTAACACATGACTGATATCTGTACCTGTACACTGGATAATATACTTGTAAAATGCAAAAAACATGAACAATAGGCAATAAGGTTCAACTTAATAGGATATCTGATAAATAATAACATCCATATAGGGAAACAAATACCTAAAACAATTGAAGTTTGGATCAAAACTAAATTAAATCTGAAAGTTTCTAATACTATTTGAAATAAGAAATTGAAGGAACATGTCTCCAACTAACTCCGTCTAGCAAAACTGAACTGAAATAATAAATTAAATAAAATAATATCATTCTTGGATGGATGAGGACTCACTGCCACTCTACGTACTGGAATGCTACTGCTACTACTGATCTGGAACTCGTAACTCTAAACCTATGGTGTAACATAAAAAAATAGCATAGCCCAAATGCGCCAATATAACTAAAAGTACTGAGTATACGAGTAGGGTAGGATAAATGCAAAAGGGATTACATGTATGAGCAATGCGAACTGACTGACTAATATGAACGTGAAAGTGTAAACATGCATACGTAGTAACTAAGATCGTTTATACATAATATCTAGATCTGTACGCTAATACATGGTTTATTGATATCTAAAATGACTAATACTGGAATTCTGATAACATGGATGACTGTGTCTAATAGTCTTGAATCTGATGGAATTACCTGAGTTCCATGCCTTATATGAATGGACTATAATTGACAGTCCTGGTATACTAAAATCTAAAGAAATATCTGAGTTCTTTTACTGAGACTGGGACTGAAACTGTGGGAGGTAGTTCCTTAACTAACATGCCCCAATAACGCATATATATAAGCTAAGGTCCAATCTCTACCCTAACTGGAAGGGTGTCAATACTGCGCCACTGGTAAGGACAGTTATGACTGACCCTTAGCTAGCAGGTACTTGAATGAGAATATTTGGAAACCTAAACTAATAGGTTAAGCCACCTCATCAACCCTAATTTGGCAGGTTAAGATGTCTCAACCTACGTTAGCAATGTAGTTCTGGAACACGAGAATGACTACTAAGAATCACACCCTAAAATGGCTGGTGAGTTCCCATCCTTGGGTTCACTCGGTGCTAACTTCTACTCTTATCTGAAGAGACTAAACATGATTTAACTAGCTGTACATCGACTAAGTAACTGACTTCCGTTGACTAACAAAATAGTACTACTATCTGAGAATTTATTAAGATCCTGAGATTTCTTAAATTTCCTGAGTCACATGACTGACTGAGTTCTATAGATCATGAATTTATTGAGATTATCATGATATAGTGACATGGCTCTAGGCACACAACTATATTTTTTGGGTACTTGTACCCCCAAGACTTGATGGAAGGAAACTGACACACATAACTGACTTAATTATAAAATGGAGTCCACAATTCACCATAAGTAGGGGATTTCACACTAAGCATAGTTCTCAACATCTTACGTATGGAAGGGAAATTCATAAAACATGTGTATAATTGCATAGCTTGAATATCATGATCAATCTATATCACAACAACGACGCATATCAATCACGTGAAAGACATGTGAAATCATAAAGCATAGAACATGGACTTGTCATTTAAGCACAATTAAATCATGGGAAATGAATTCTATCATCCTAGGCCTTTTATCAAACACTTTGCATGCATTCTTTTAGCTTAGGTGTGTTTTCATAAATTTCTCCATTTTAAACCACATAAAGTTTATGGATTTTAACTAACAAACACATACACTTCATGACAAAACCTTTTGACATAATCTTGAAACTTAAACAACAATCATCAACATATACATGGTCATATCACAACAAGACAATCACAATATAATAATTAAAACATGGTTCTTGAGCTCTATGAACGAAATGGATCAATAGATGAACATTACGCATACCTTAGATGGAAGATTCTTGATGATTGATGGAGAAATTTTCTTGAATTTGAATCCCCAATTGAAAATCCTAATGTGTTCTTGAGAGGATTTTGAGAGAAAGAGTATGTTTTAGTGAAATAAGGGCTTACTTTCATGTCTATGGAATATATAGAGTTGGAAAGATGACCCAAATACCCCTTTAGATGTGTCATTTAATTTCTGTGAAAATTACCCTATTTGGGCCCCCGACACGACGCGGAGATATCCCGTTGCCTCCCATTTGTAACCTGGAAACTCACCGCGAGATGGTGGTATCACGTAGAGACACTGGAAATTGACAAACGTCATTTTCGCTTATGGGGCGATGGGCCACTGACTGAAATGATGCTGCTTAAACTTTAAATCTCCATAACTTCTTCACCGGTGTCCGTTTGAGCTAATTTGGTATCAACGGAAAGATTATTCAATTCTCTATAAATTGGAGGGCATAAATCTGCCAAAATACCACCTATAAACCAATTTATGCTTGTTCAAACATGACCTATGTGAAATCACATACGAAAACTTGGTGGATTCAAAAGTTCTTAGCAGCTTGGCTTACTCTAAATGACTCTTATGAACATGCTTAACACATCATAAGCTCTATTATCACTAGGATACTCATCCTAATTAATGTACTCAAATATGAATCACAGGATAGGAGGTTTCATTTGTAGGAACAATGGTTCATTTTCTAGCTTAGAAATATACGGGGTATAACAGTTCCTTTCTACTTGAAAAACTTCAAAGCATTTGTAACTGTAAACGTGCCATTACTAGTGGGAATCCACCAAGTAATATCCCAAGGTGATTCATACTAACTAATATTAATATTTTCCTACAGATGTTGCATAATATCTTGTGGTAATATCTGCATCATATACTATTCATTTACAACACCTTCCATCATTAAAGAATCAATATCAATTGATTCTTCCTTTATTTCAAAATCTTTATCGAACACATAATATAATGCTCCTAATATAATCCATTTTTCATACCATATACTGGCTTAACCAATAGTAGGTTTCCACCAAATCTCATGGTCCATTCAATCTCTAGCTTCCAAAAAATTTTCCAAACTTGAGAACCACTTTTCCATTTCATTAATGTGTCAATAATCTTTTTACGGTATTTATTAAACATATATTATGTCCATATTAACCTTTTAGTTCTAAAAGTCAACCATAATTTAGCATGCATAAATTTAGGTATATCAAATATGGAACTGAAACCTAATCAACCTCTCTAATTTAGGTAACACATCTTATCCCGAGCTATCAAATGTTTAATCCTTCCTTCTTTCTTATTACTGCAAAGAAATCTATTGAATTTCTTATGAAATTCAGGCAAAATGATGTTTTGAGGAACAACTAATGCTAGGAGCTATAATGGGACGCTCTGTAGAACACTATTAATAACCCAATTTTTCTTGATATAATAACATTTTACCATTCCAACCTAAAGGCTTGCCTTTATATTTTTTATCAGATCATTACATTTTTCATCAGATTATTAAAATACACTTTCTATTTTGTTGCATGGGTACTGAATCAACCCAAAAATAATATAGCAAAGTAACCATGTTTTGAAACTTTAATCAACCTCACTTCATTCTTTAGATTAGTTGTGGCATTTTCATATATGAAAAAGCTACTACTGTGACTATTCATAAGCTGTCTAGAAACATGTTGGTATATTTTTAATAATTCTATCACCATTTTAAAAGAAACCATATAAATATGATTATATCATTAGCATATGCTCGATGATTAATTTATCTACTCCATTTAGGAAGACCATAGCCCTTGTATCTCTAGTCTTCAAATAAAGTAGTTAATGCTCAAGATAAGACTTCTGCTGTAAGTGAAAAAGGATCACCTATCTTAATCCCCCTTGATGAATAAATGAAACCATTTGAATTTTCATTAATAATAATGGAGTACCAATTATTAGGAACCAACCTCCAAACCATTGAAATAATTACTTCTAAAAATCCATCTTTCTCATAACCCATGAATGAAATAACCAAAAAACTCTATCATATGTTTTAGACATGTCTAACTTTAATATTATATTTGTTAGTTTAGACATGACCAGAAATTGTACCATGTAGTATTGGCTTCGCAAGCCCAATAAGGACCGGAGATCCCCCTGTTAACCCTACCTAACCACTATCCTAATCCATAAGTATCGCACTGAGCATATAATAAGATAGCAGAAACAAAACTAACAATCATTACTTAAGAAAGTCTAGACATTTATTAATATCATTGTTGACTAAAATATCTACACTTTGAATAATGAGGAAAATTTCTTTATTTGATGTCACTAGGTAAGGTACGACTAGGTTCATGAGTCGTACCCCTTTGATACAAGTCATATCCTTCTTCCCAACCCTCTTGTACCCAAAGATGTATGGTGAGTATTACACACTTTCCTAGGTTTGAGTTAGACACCCTATAAGCATACCTAAGTGTATGATTCATACACAACCTAATTGTATAGAGCCTGTCTGGATGAAATAATGGATTTTTTTTGGTCTAAGCAAAGTGTATGAGTTAGGGCATGAGTCATATCCTTTAGATACAACTAAATAGTTTCTAGTCATACCCTAAGAATTTTGGATGACCTAGGAGGAGATTAGGGAACTAGTAAGGGTACCACTTATACCCTAAGGTACTGTTCTCTTAAGTGAGTTATACCCAAGGATGGGCTCATTTTCAAGATTTTAGTTGAGGACCTTATGGTCATTTAACACACCAAAAACCCTATATGCCCTCACTATATAGGTGTTTTGGTCCTTCTAAGACACATTTTTAGTGTATCAAACACCCCTAATACTCTGTCAAGCATATTTTGAAGAAATGGAGGCTAAGGTTTCAAGGGTGTTCACCTTGGAGAAGGATGAGTCAACTTATAATTGGTGAATCATCTTGTTTCATAGATGTATCTCTATCTTTTTATAAATAACTCAAAATCCATGTAATCCACTCTTGGATTTGTAAGAGTACATAGTGATTTTGAAATAAAATAAAAAGGGTTTTTGTTGTCAAATGTTGAATAATCTTTGCACTTGCTTCAATTTTTGTTAATATTTGATATTTATGGTATTTTGCATATGCGGATGTTTGTTATATGTGTCTTAACAAATGGGTCTTGATTAACACTAATATTATTGAATTCTACTATTAACTTAGCCTTGAAAAGGTTTGCACACCATATATTTGTGAAAAAGTCTAGTCACAAATTAATGGTGTATTGAACTATGGTATTGGTCTAGGGAACATAAATAGAATATGATATTGCTATATTGAATGTGAATAATTGATATATGGTTGTTAAAGGCATTGTTCGACATGTATTGATTCATGATGAATCTGAATGCTTGGTAAATAGTTGGTAAGAACCTTGTTAATCATGTAATGGATTAATTTATGAATTTAGATTGTTTTATGGACCAATAAGTATGAATGATTGAAAAATAATATTGTAACGATGTTGTTATCCATGTAATTATTTAAATTATGACCATTTTTGTTTGATGGCTAAAAGAGATTCAATCCCCTAAAGATGAACTTGAATTATGTGTAGAACTAAAGTGTGGTATAGAAATAATAATGAAGAATGACTATTTTGGTAAGGGTCTTGGTGACCACTGAGTGAATTTAATGATGATTTGAATTAAGTTATTCACCTAATGAAGTGTTCAATCGATAAATTTTCCCATGGAGACCTTATGGTCTTATGTGGTTGTTTTTTGGAAAAATGGTTCAAATCTGTAAGAGTTTAAATGAATTGAATGGATGTTAAGGAATGAACTAAAGGGGTAAGAGCTCAAATATCGACTAGCAATGTCAATAAAATGGCTTATGGTTGGAGTCCCTCACCTAATGGAATGGCTTGTGGTGGAGTCTCTCGCCTAACAAAGTGGCTTATAGTTTTATTCTCTCACCCAATAGAATAACTAGTGGTTCAAGTCCCTAGCCCAATGAATGAGTTATGGTCTGAGTCCCTCACCCAATGGAATAACTAGTGGTTCGAGTCCCTATCCCAATTAATTACTTGTGGTTTGAGTTTCTCACCTAATGAAATCCTATGATTGACTTGTGGTTTGAGTCCCTCACCAAATGGAATGACTAGTGGTTCAAGTCCTTATTCCAATGAATGGTTTGTGGTTTGAGTCCTATGTCTAATGTATTTGATTGAATTGGTTGAGTTGGTTGAGGTTTGGATCCCCTTGACTAACGTAATAGAGAAGTTTAATGTTCTAGAAATCGTAAGGTGAAAGGTTAAAAGTTTTTCACTCCATGTCTCATGAAAATAATTCTTTAAGAATGATTGTTATGACTCTTTCCATGACTTGGTATGCTATATATAAACATATGTGTTTGTATCTCTATATATGCCTATGTTATTGTAAATGTGATTTCATAATATGGTTTGTCTTGGATTTAACTGATAAACTATTTTATCCTTATCCTTGAGATACTTACTAGTGCTTCAACCGCTAAATATCTTCGGACTATATGTTCGCACGCGACATAGGTTCTAGAGCTTCTTCTTTCATTTCTACATAGTGACCAGTTTCTTGGGCAGATCAGGTGTTGACATTTAAGTGGTGAGTTTTAATGCTGTGGAAGGGATATACTTCATATTCTTTTACTTTAAGTCATAGACTTTATTTATTTTGACTTAGTGTTAGCACTATCGGGGGTATTCCCGACATATTTTAGACATCAAATTTATAGATTTTTTGTGGATGACTATGGACTTGGGTATATTAGATAGATTGTCAACATTAATAAAAGTTCAATATTGTATAAGTATTGACTAGTAGTTTTATTTTTTGCTACTTGATACTTGGTCGGAGTTCATTCCATACTTACGAATTGAATAGATTGTTAGATTGGGTTAACATGGTGATCTCCGATCCATGTTGAGCTTGAGATGCCCACACAATATGGTTTAGTTTTGAGGCATGTAAAGTTTAATATTAGATCCTAGGATCATGGTCAATTGGGAGTCCAGAAAATCATGTCAAGCAGAGTATCTTTTATGGGTGTGTAGCATGCCAAACTTATAAAAGAGAGGCTATAAGACATTTAGCAATATTTTCCTTTTTATGTTTCAATCTAAAGCAATATAGAGTCTAAGGTCTTGAATTTCTATGATTTTTGGTTTCTAATCTCTTGGATCTTGTATCCAAAACGATCTGATATTCAAGCGAGCTTTTCTGTCCGACTGAGGGAAATATGGACAAAGCTCATAAAATTTATATGATTTAGATCCTGTCGAGGGTCGTGACATCTTACTATCCTAAAGCAGTTCCACCTATTCCCACTAACCCTATTTTTGGGTGTGACACTTCTCCTCAATTAACTCAAAATGTTAGGTACCATTGCTCCTTTTCTTTGTTGGATCAAGTTGTTATAAAGTGGTCTAAGAGAAAGTATTGATATGTCCTAGCATCCATTCTGTGGCTATTGCTTCCTACCCAAACCCATTAGGAGGTAGGTATTTCAAATTAGTAATGCTCATAGGGCACGCAGTGCCTAACATCATCGATCACACCATGATTATTGCGAGGAAGGAAAGAATTAGTGTTTTAAATATGGTCAATTTGGTTACATGCAATATGATTGTCCCATAATAATTGCCATTTGGGTAAAAAAGTACCCGTTGACACATCTCTAGCTCTGGTACCTAAGGGCATCACTTTTATATCTAACATTATTTGGGACCATATCAATGTTCTTAATATCACTCAGGAGCTCGAGGCACCTTCTAATGCTAACTTGTATATGTTGAAACTATCCTATCATGATGTGTATTATTCGCTTGACCAAGGATCTACTCTTTCTTATGTAACACGTATGTTATTGTGTATCTTGGTTTTTGGTCCTAAGAGTCTCTCAGTTCTCTTTTTCTTATTTCTAACCCGGTAGGAGACTCTTTGATTGTTAAGAGGGTCTATAGGGGTACGGTATCAATAAGTGGTAGAAAAGATCTTGTTGATTTGATAGAGTTGGGCATGGTTGATTATGATTTTGTCCAGAGGAAGGATTTATCATATTTATTTTATGATTCCTTAGATTTTTAGACTAGTAGTGTTATGTTCATGTTCTTTAATGATCCGATCATTGTATGGGAAGATTCTTCTTTGGTGCCTAATGGGAGATTCATTTTATATCTAGAGTCCATAAGTTAATCTCTAAAAGGAATTTGTATCATTTGGTTTGAGTTAAAGGTTCTAACTTGCAAGGTTCTTCCCTAGTGCCCATTCTTGTAGTCAATAAGTTTCTCGATGTTCTTTTTATGGTGGTCTTTTTGGTATTCCTCCCAGTATAGATATTGATTTTGGGTTTAATCTTGTTCCAGACAATCATCCAAATTCCTACCCCTCCTTATAGAATTGCTTTGAAAAATTTGATGAAGCTTATAGAGCAATTGAAAAACTTATTAAATATGGTTTTTACTCATCGTAGTGTGTCTCCTTGATGTTTTCCCATGTTGTTCGTGCAAAATAAGGATGTCTTCCTTTGTATGTGTATTTATTATTGTCCATGGGACAAAGCGACCATAAGGAATAAGTATCCTCTCCATAGAATCGATGATTTTTTTTATAAAATTCATGGTGCAAAGTGTTTCTCTAAAATTGATTATAGGTCGAGTTATCATCAACTTAAGGATGGGGAAACAAATATGCCTAATACCGTGTTTAGAACTCTGTATAGTCAATACGAATTATTAATTATGTCCTTTTGATTGACCAATGCCTCCATGTCATTATTTTATTTGATGAATAAGGAGTTTGAGTGTGGGATTTGGTCTTATTTATGATGCTTGTCCAACTCTATTTCCTCTTTTATAGAATGGTTTTGGGTGTAGAAAGACCAAGTGTCCCTAGTGTACCTCCTTAGTGATACCCATTAGAGTAGAGTGTTGTGCTTGTTGGCGTGATGGGAAGAAGATCGAAGGTTGATCTTAAATTCTCTTCAAGCGGTGGTCCCAAAAAAAAGGTCTGATTGCATACTCTAGTGATTCTCTGCAATATCATACTATAGAACACTCTTCTAGTACAGAATTTATTCTATTAGCACTTATGCCTAAGGTTCGTATCTTACATATGTTTTGTTCCCTGGTATGAGTTTACCTTATATTGCATTACTAATGGTATATGACGTGGTGTCATTTTGTGTCCAGTCCTAAGTACTCTTTCTTTGGAATTTGTGTCGAGATAGGTCTTATTAATGACCTAGGTAGTTCCTAGGAAATCATTCCTGCGTATGATGCCATTTCTTATTTCAGGGATAGATATCTTGCCTTGGGTTGTTAGGATAATTCCTGTACTTTGGTTCCTTAATGATTTTCTTATGCTAGGATGGTAGTGGCTTAGAGAGCATATTGATAGTTTGAAGCAAGGAATGTAGAATTCCCTAAGTAGGGGAGATTCTAGGGTGATTACTAGAACTAATGTTTTGGGACCGAGAGGCAAGGTTATCATCATAAGAAAGGAGTAGTAAAAGAGCAGACAGTGGAAGTCATTATGGAAATAATAGAGGGTGTTAGATCTTAGGAAGAATAGGTTATACTGCAGGTATGTAAGCAGTAGGCTTAAATGATGTGGTTGATAGATATACCGATAGTCGTGTTGGGTACTTAACAGGTTTGGGAAGGCATGTGTATGAATTGTTTTATGGCATAGTTGTGTTATTATTTTGAATTTTCAATCATATATTGGTGATTTAGTCTATAATAGTTGTTTATAGTTTTTCCTATGTCGTCTACTTGTGGTTTCCATATGATAATTCTAATGGAGAAGAATAGTGTTTGGGATGGATGTAAGGAATATCGCCTGATGGCTTAAGTTACCTCCTTTTAGCATAGATTAGGCTTAACATGGAAGTGGTGGTGCATTTCTAGACTCAATCACTCATAGTTATGTGTCTTCGAGAAGTTATAAGTTGAATCATACTTGCTCTCTAGCATTGGCATGGAGCCTTTTGAGGCATTGTATGGTAGGATATGTCATTCTCCTAGTGATGGTAGGAAGTTGGTGAGGGTAAGTGGCTCAACCCCAATTTATTTCACCTAACCTTAGAAAAGGTGGAGGTGATTCGTGAGAGGTTGAAAACCACACAAAATCGCCAAAAGTCCTATGCGGGCATGAGCATAGGGATTTAGGGCTTATTATTGGAGTTAGGGTTTTCAAGAAGGTATCTCCCATGAAGGAAGTAATACGATCTGATAAAAAGGGGAAGATTAGTCACCGTAATGTTGGTCCCTACTTGATTTTGAAAAGGATTGGCAATATTCCCTATCCATTTCCTTGGTTTTTAATGTCTCTATGATGTGACAATGTGTCGGTGAACCTTCTTTGGTTGTTCCCTTAGAGGATGTTGGCATTTCAAACTCTTTGTCCAATAAGTAAATACTAGCAAAGATCTTGGATCGACAAGTTTTCAGATTTTAAATAAAGTAAGTGGCTTCAGTAAAGGTTCTATGGAGGAACCAATAGTTCGAGGAAGCTACTTTGGTGGTAGAGGAGGACATGAAGTCCCAGTATCCGCATTCATTTTCAAATCCTAAAACTCGTGATTAGGGTATATGTTAACCTTCTTGATTTGATGTATGTCTTTGGAGACAATGGGTTCAAGTCCCTAAGCTTTTAATTGATCAAGTATTTTTAATAAATATTGGGTTCAAATCCCAAAGACAATGAAATGAATTGTTTTTAATAATGGCCGTGATAAATTTTATATCCTTGTGGTATTACTTGTTCTAACTTAGTTAGACGTTTTTTTGATATGTGATAATGTGTTAACTTATGTTGATGCTTTCCTTACCCATCATTGGTGGATGAATGATCCATGTAAGGGACAATTGAAACACCTAGGCTTTGAGCAATGAGTAAAATTTCCTCATTTGATGCCACTAGGCAAGGTACAATTAGGGGCATGAGTCGTACCCCTTAGATACGAGTTGTATCCTCCTTTCCTACTCTTCACATACACTAGGAAGTGTGGTGAGGGTTAATTATTGTCCTAGGTACGAGTGAATTGTGTCTTAATAAAAAAGTAGATTGTTTTTGGTTCGAGTGAAGTGTATGAGTTAGGGCATGTGTCTTACCCTTTGGATGTAAATAAATGGTGAGTAGTTGTACCCTAACCAGTATGGATGACCTAGGATGATCATAGGATACAAATTAGGGTACCACTCTTACCCTAGGGTATGTTTCCCTTAAGTGAGTCATACCCAATGATGGACTCATTTTCCAGCTTTTAGTTGAGGACCTCATGGTCATTTCCCACACCCAAAACCCTAATCCCCTTCACTATATAAGTGTATGTGGCCTCCTAAGATACATTTTTAAAGGATCCAACATCCTAAATACTCTCTCAATCATATATTAATAAAATGGAAGCTAGGGTTTCAAGGGTATTCATCTTGGGGCAAGAGGAGTCATGTCTTCCATGGTGAATCAACTTTTTTGAGGCATGTATCTCTCTGCCTTTTTATATAACTCAAAAGTCATGTATTTTACACTTGGATTAGTAAGTGTACATGGTGATTTTGAAATCAAAAGAAAAGTTTAGTTTTTGTCAAATTATGATATTGGTGGTTTTTTGTAAATGTGGGTGTTTGTTGTATGTGGATTAACCAATGGGTCTTTATTAAGCATAATATTATTGAATTCTACCATGAAATTGGCCCTGATAAAGGTATGCATAAAAGGTGTTTGTGAAAATGTCTAAATGAAATGTCTGGTCACAAGTTAATGTTGTATTGAACTATGGTATTGATCTAGTGAACATGAATCCGATATGATATTGTTATAATGAAAGTGAATATTTTATAAGTAGTTGGTAAAGGTATTGTTGGCCATGTATTCAGTCATGATGAATCTGAATGCTTGGTATATTGTTGGTAAGAAACTTGTTTAATCATGTAATGGTTTAATTTATGACTTTAGATGGTGTGATGGCCCAATAAGTATGAATGGTTGACAAATGGTATTTTATGATATTATTAACCATATAATTAGTTAAATTGTGGACATGGTATTTTTATGGCTAAGAAAGGGGTTCGATCCCCTAAATATGAACTTGAATTATGTGTAGAACAAAAGTGTAGTATAGAAATACTAATGAAGAATGACAGGTTTGGTAAGGGTCTTAGTGACAACCAAATGAATGGAATGATGATTTAAGTTTAGGCATTGGCCTAATAAAGTATTCAATCGACAAATGTTCTCATGCAGGCCTTAAGGTCTTATGTGGTTGTGTTTTGGATAAATGGTTCAAGTCCTTAAAAGTTGAAATGAATTGTATGTATGTTAAGTCGTGAACTAAAGGGGCTTATCATTGGGGCCCCTCTCCCAATGAAATGGGTTGTGGTTCGAGTCCCTTACCCAATGGAATGACTAGTGGTTCGAGTTCCTAACCTAATGAATAGCTTGTGGTTGAAGTCCCTCACTCATTGGAATAACTAATGGTTTGAGTCCCTAGACCAATGAATGGTTTGTGTTTTGAGTCCCTCACCTAATGCAATGACTAGTGGTTAGAGTCACTAGTCCAATGAATGGCTTGTGGTTCGAGTCCCTCGCCCAATAGAATGAGTAGTGGTTCAAGTCCCTAGTCCAATGAATGGCTTATTTTTTGAGTCCCTTGCCTAATTCATTCAGGTTGAGTTGGTTGAGTTTTTTTAATGTTTGGATCTACTTGACTAATGTAACGGAGAATTTTAAGGTTCTAAAATTGGTAAGGTGAAAAGTTGGAAGTTCTTCATGCTTTAAGAATGATTTCTATGAATCTTTCCATGACTTGGTATGCCATATATAATCATATGTATGTGTATCTTCATATATGCCTATGCTATTGTAAATATGATTTAATATGATGGTTTGTCTTGGATTGAACTAATGAACTATTTTATCCTTATCGTCGAGATACATTGATACAAAAATCAACTACCAAAACGAAATTACAGACTAAAGAAATAAAAATCAGCAACCACACTAGAAGGAAAACAACACATAGAAAGGACATGAAGATGAAGATTGCATAAATGTAAAGTTAGATAATTAAACATACACCAACCTTAATTATTAGCACCTAATTGTGTATCAAACAACTAGATACACTTCACCATGTATGGATAACACTTCATTCTTAGGTGTATACAAAGGAATTCACCTTCTCAAGCACCCACCTTTCCTGCCAATTTGTTAACACAAGTGAAATCCATCAATTGTGCTAACCCTAATTTTGGTTTCTCTCTCTAACAGAAGAAGAAGAATTACAATCTAAAAGTCACTCATTTCAAATGTACAAAATCTAGTAAAAATAGAAGGCTACTTTTCTATTTATGCTATTACATAACAAATGTCAAAAATACCCTTATTGAAGGGTTCTCCTTTGGATTGTAAAAAAGGAATTTCAAAAGATCATAATATCCTTAAGTTGAGGCGCCTTTGGAGTGTATTCAAGGCTGCCTTGGAGTGTATTCAAGGCTGGCTTGGAGTGTATTCAAATCTCTTCTTCATGTTTTAGCAAATACACTCCCTTGGTTGAAGGCATCATTCTCTCGTAAGCCCCCATTTGCATGAACAAGGCTTAAAAAGGCTCCAAAGGTCTTCAATCTAAAAATTGAACCTTTGACAATACTTTGTACTCTTTTGTGAACTTCATGCTTGTATCATCCTCTCCATCTTGAAAGGAATTTGTCCTCAAATTCACATCTTTCAAAACTACAGAGAGAAGAAAACAAGCACACAATCCTCTTGGTAGGAAGGTTAGCATTAGTACCACAATTATATCATTACTCCAAGGTGGTTAACACTTAACATACATCCATGTATCCTTGGTATTTGGCATGTAATGATTGGCATAAAGGATACAAATAAATTGAATGGCATCAACATCAAATAGTAATGAGCATGAACTGAAACCACACCTTCCACATCGCAAAGGTATTCCGGGGTCAAAGGGAAGTAGTAAGCAAGGGTCTAGGTCGAGGTTAGCCATTACTTTTACTAGACATTCATGTTCACAATTACCAAAAACAATCACCCTTAAGAGAAAGGTATCATTAAAGACTAAAGGGTTGTGGTCTAAAAATCCCCTCCTAGGAACAAGCACACCTTTATTCACAAGTTTGACAAACAAATAATCATCATGAACAAGACTAGTGGAATGGTTTTCATCACACACGCTCAAGGAGTCAAGTTTCATATCATGATCAATATTACAAGAATGAGCACCAATTTGAAGGCTTTCAATTCCAAAATTCACATATTTAAGTAGTGGACTATACGCTGGAGCACATTTATCATGGTACTAATTAAGAGAGCTATTACGAGAAGAATCATACACCCCTATGTCAAGCAAACTCGAGACCAACACACTAGAGGTTACATCATAACATTTCAAGCTCAAAGAAGGGTAATGAGTAGCTTTAAGAGTAAGTTGATGATTGTTCATAACAAAAGAGCTACTAAGAAATAGTTTGTGCACTTGTAAACCTAAAACTACTTCACAAAACACTAAATCACACCATTTTGAATTCAAGGGAGTGTAGAGAGTAGTAAAGTAACCTCGGGTAAGGCTTGGGTAGTCCACTTTTTTGGCGTTCTGGTCAAAGGAGTCTCTAGTTAATTTATCATGATTTCATGTGGAACTCCTTTTGGATCATTCTTGATTATCACTTCATCTATTATCTGCACATAAGAAGAATCAAAGCTAGGTAAAATGCTAGCTTTTCGGTTAGGAAGTGACAAAGGTTCTTTGTGGACAAGATCCACAATCAAGCAATTTTTTCCTTTTCTACTTCACTACCCGTGGTTTCACTTTCCCTTTCCTTCTTTTCTTCATATTTTTGTTGTACCTTAATATCAAGCTTCTCTCCATCTTGAGGCTTTTCCTCACTCTTTTCGGGTTCTAACTTGTGGAGAGGAGTCATTGGATTTTGTGAAATATATGATATTTAGACATGAGGTGTTTGAATTTGTGAAGGTAGCCTTGGGTCAAGTGCATTCGGAACTTGGTGATTTGAATTTTGGGGAGGTTTTGGTGGACATAGTCTATCAACCCCCGCTCTAACTCTATTCATGTCTCTCCTAAAAGTATCTATGTCATTGTTCTTGTCTCTCCTAAAAGTATCCCTATCACTCCTCAAGGAATCACGATCACTCTTCATATCTCGGGCAAAGGCCTCAAACCTAGCCATCAAGGCTCCCAAATCATTATTTCCCAAAGGTTGGGATATGGTACCTTTGGATTCCATTACAATTGTACCTAGAAAAAGCAAAAAACAACAAAGGGAAAACCTACAAAATGAACAAACAAGTTCGCTCAAAAAAAGCCTTCACACTCGCACTTGAATCTCACCTCACATTTGGTGTCACAAGTGTTGAATACTTGGCTATACTTGGTAAGTGAATTGAGTGGTGGATAATATTTGATCTGACATTGATTTTTGTTTGATAGAACCCTAATCAAAATGATGCACGGACTTGAACCAACAAACTACTACGAATTAAAAAAGATAAAAGCACAAAAGAAACGTAGATACGAAACAAAGAACTCTAGCCTAATTATCAAACTAATAGGTAATTGCTAGTTTGTTAATTAGTGATAGAATCAACACAAAATTAACTAGAAACAACAAATAGAAACTTAAAAATCTAATTCAAAACTCAATTTGGTTGTTCATATAGTGATGACATGGTAGCTTCTGATTGGATGTTACTTTTTTCAAAATTTTCAATTTTCAAATTCTTGTCTAAGCCAAACAACACTTAAGGAAGGAAAATAATTCATTTGTAGGGAAAAATATTCGAGTTTGAATCCATTTCAAGCTTTAAAATGGATTAGAAATGAATTGGTCCCCCCTTGTACTTGCAATTGTACTTGAAGATTACTTTTGTATTTGTTGTTTTCTTCTTTTGACAAGACTAGGAAGATTCTTGGAAATTGCCTTGAACAACTAATACACTCTCTTTCCTCCCTTTTCAAGGTCAAACAAGAACTTTTAAATATTCTTATCCTAAAAGATATGAAGATTGAGGAACAACAATATGAATGTCCATAAGTTGACCAAGGTTTGACCACTAGGCAAATGAACCCCTAATTCAATTTTTCTTCAATTTCTCTATCTCAATATGTTGAGCATGAATCATCAGCTTGGCCATATCCATACCCCCGATAAACATCGAAGTCCTACACTCCTTGCCTACCAAACTAGACACTCCAGTAACACACTTACTCATACTAGATTTAAGGTCAGATATCAAGTCGGGAGCGTACATAGACAGCTGATTAAACTTAAGGCAATACTCTTTCACTATCATCGAGTCCTGCCTCAGGTTAATGAACTCCTTTATCTTAGCTTCTCTCATCTCACACAAAAAGAATTTTTCTAGAAATTCATCTTGAAACACCTGTAACTCATTGGAGCTACATTCTTACCTCTTCTATTCTTCCACATAACCACCCAATCATATATAACATCCTTTAGTATATAGGATGCCAATTCTATACTCTCCTTTATAGTAACATGCATAATTTTTCTAATCTTCCTTACCTTATCAAGATAGAGTTGTGGGTCCTCACGTACTTTTAACCCAATGAATTTACGCGGATTTATTCCCATAAGGTCACGAATTCTGGCTATAGCTAAATCGCCATTTTGCTGAAGTACGACTACAGCTTTATGGTTTCCCTGAGCATTTGCAGTCACAGTTTGGGCCAACGCCGAAAAGGCAGCCCAAAGTTTAGCATGGGATACATTCTCATTCAAAGTATCCGTAGGCTGGGGCGGCTGGTCATTATTTCTATGTGCATTAGCTCGGTGAAGAGGCATATTCTGTCGTGTAAGAGCATGAGTTAAAAGAAGATAGAGATAACTGAAAGAATGATAGATCATGAAAGAAAAGGATGATTTCCAAAATCATTCCGTAGCCACTTTCTTATAAATATGGTGTGCTTCACACCCATGATCAAGACTCTATGTAACACACCTTATCTGATACACTAGGACTCTTTGAACCTTTGGTTTTGATACCAAGTATGTACCACCCCAAAAATGGGACCCGAGACTTTACATAGTTCTCAAGACTACAAGTATCCTCGAGCTTACCCTTTGAGCCTTCTACAAATTTTGAAATTCATACAAAAAATAATCTAGGCATATGAAATACTAAAGTTACTATCTTAACGGAATTGAGTTTAAATGAACATAATGTCTGAAAGGGCTTAACTTAAGAGTCTAAACAACTAACACTAGAAATCTTAAATATAACTACCAGTCTGAGAAGCCTCTACTACTAATAACTAGAGAGCCGCTTAGACAGACCCCAAGCTAACTTGAACAGACTGAAAACAATTGAACAATCTACTTTAATAAGCTAGAAATCTTAATAACTAGGTCCCCGAACTGTGAGGACTCACCTACTATCAGGATGTAGATTAAGATTCTTGCCGTCATTCGTGCTGCTGAACTGTGCACTTGAATCAACAATATTAATCAATTTATCACATAGATATATATGTGGATCAATAGTTTTGGAATGTACTGAGCATATGGGGGTAAATGCAATATTTAAATGAATCTTTTAAAGGATGTATGCTAAATTTAAATGACTCACCTCGGCTCAAATAAAACATACTACAAAATAATAAAACATGAATACATAGAACTTAGAAAATCTTTGTGAGTCACAACACTTAGTTCCAAAAGTTGTGCTTTACGCTTTCTAATGGGAGTTTCTTCTAATCGACGAAAACCATATGATTTATCATGGAGTTCAATGTATCTTACCCACATTGGTAGAGTTCTTCTACCCTTGCAATCAAAATAGAACCTAGCTAGAGTGATCATCATACTGAACCCACTAGGGGTATTTAAACCTATGGTGGCACGTAGTTATGGGGCATTATACCTTTGAATCATACCCAACTCGGTGCTAAATACTACTCTCTTTAATATGTAAGCTCAATATGTAGGAAATCCACCTTAAAACTAGCATACAGGTTTGTAATGAAAACTAGTTATGTGTCTGTCTATTTTAAACTATAATTAAAACTAACTGTAGGGATCCCATATCTTAGCTGAGGGTCAAAATATCAAAAATCATACTTAAAATTATAATACATGTTTTTCAAAGAATACTTAAACATTATCTTTCTTGAAATATCTAGACTTAAACTTAGGGTTTTAAACCCATTCTGGAAACTTATGTCAAATCATCATAATTCAAGACCAATAATTAAAATTCTTAAAATACTATAGTGAAATTCAATTCTCAATATATAAAAGCATGTCACACACATAAATAATGCAGAAATAACTGTGCAATTCGACACTTAAATCACTTGTGACTACATAAACTTTAAATACTTATAATTTGGTTTGAACCCTAAATTTCAAATCATGTAAATTCATGTAATTTAAACTTTAAAAACTAGTTTTGGGCATAAGCATGAAAGGAGTATCCTTTCTGATCACCCTACATACCTTATTAGGTTAAATTGATGTAGACAGTTGAAATTTGAATTCGTAACAATGTTTTTAAAGCATTTTCTTGAAGTTCTTGAACCCAAAAACATGAATTCTAGGTTATCTTGAAAAAGGAACGGTGAAACTTTGGATTTCGTGAAATTAAAGTTGAAGATCTAGGGTTTTCTTGGAGAGAAGTTTTGTGAGGAATGAGTGTAATATGTTTATTATAGGGTTAAATATTCTATTTTAACGAATTGGGGACATGGAAAATAAGACTAAACTGCCCCTAGATTTTAAAATTCGCAAATTGAATTCCATTTAAGGTTTCACTACGATGCGGTTATCCCCTCATTGCTATAATGACCACGATGTGGTACCATCTCGGTGAGTCACTGGCAAATGAAAATTAATAATTTTCTCTCCATCATGACGCACCAAGAAAGCCATCGCTATATCCACCATGACTCGATGGAATCGTGATGGGCTTCTATTTAGGAAAATCAAACAGGGTCCAGTCCTCATCCAAAAAATCCAAAACTCACCCAAGACATGCTAATTACACCCCTGAACATAAATCAACTTAAGAACTTACATCTCGATTTTGGGAAAACCACTTTAAAATCCTCAAAATTAAAGGGAGTCAAAATACTACTATGTCCCTCAACACGTAGTTAAATATCCAGGCTATAGGTCTTATGTGTAAACTTTAGGAGGTGAATTAAGCTAAGTTTAATATGGGATATTACAATATCTATCCCTTGGAAATATTCATCCTTGAATGAGACTAGTGAATCTTAGGATACTGAGGAACTGAGACTAAATAATGGCTTGTACAATTGAAAACATAACTGCATGATTGAATCTAAAATGAAATCTATGAATGCATGAAATGATATGCAAATAATATCTTGGCTGGAATAGAAACTTGAAAAGAAATAAGCTAAGGAAAACTGTTACATTAGATTGAGTCTAAGTTTATGGAGAAAAGGTGAGGGTACTTGGTTCGCAAGTCTGCTTCCACTTCCCAAGTGGCTCCCTCAACTGACTGATTCCGCAAAATAGCTTTGACCAAGGGAACTTCTTTGTACCTTTGTCTATAGATCTAGTGATCAAAAATCTCAACTAGGATCTCTTTATATGAAAGGCTATCCAGGATATTCATGCTTTCTAGAGGGACTACAATAATTGGTCCACCGATACATTTCCTTAAAAAGGATACATGGAACACTAGCTGAAAGAATGACAAATTTGTAGGCAATTCTAGTTCATAATAAATCTTCCTAACACGACTCAATATTCTTTAAGGCACAACATATTAGGGACTAAGCTTCCCCTTTTTTTCAAATCTCTTCACCTTATTCATAGGTGAATCTTTCAAATAGACTAGATCATTAATTTCAAACACAAAATCCCTTTTCTTCACATCTACATAAGATTTCTTATGTCTCTGAGCTATCCAAAACCTTTCTTGAATCAGCTGGACTTTCTCCACGGCTTCAAACACCAAGTCTGGCCTAATCAAAGATGCCTCACCCACTTTAGACCAAATGATATTTCACCTTCATATCTTCCCATAAAGAGCCTCAAACGGAGCTATTTGAATACTAGAATGCTAACTATTATTCTACGTGAACTCAATCAACAGTAAGTGCTCATCCAAACTACCCTTGAAGTTAAGGTCATATGCCCTCAAACATATCTTCTAGGGTATGAATGGTCCTCTCTGACCATCCATCTGAGAGTGAAAAGTTGAACTAAGATAAAACTAGGTACCAAGACCTTTCTAAAAGTCTTTCTAAAAGTTAGAGGTATACTAAGTACCCCTATCCAAAAGGACAAACAATGAAAGTCCATGCAATATGACCAACGCCTTAATCTACATCTTAGCATAATCTTCAGCTACGTAGAATGTATGAATTGGCAAGAAATAAGCTGATTTTTTCAATCTATCTACAACCACCCAAATCAAATTATGCTAAATCAACCAACCAAACTCCTAGTCTAGCCAACTGATGAACCTCCTGAATCAACTTCTTCTTATTATTCTCAACATGGGTCGTACTACCCATATACAATCTACTAAGGGAAGCTGCTACTACATTGGACTTGCCCAGATGATTTAAAATACCTATATCAATGTCCTTTATCAACTCCAACCACCTTCTCTAAAATAGATTTAACTCTCTCTGCCAAAACACATGCTGCAAATTTTAGTGGTGCATGAACACCTCAACATGTACTCCATATAGATAGTTCCTCCATCTTTAAGGAAAACAAAATAGTTGCTAACTCATGATCATGTGTAGGATAACTCTTTTCATGAGGATTAAGTTGTCTAAGGGCATAGGCTATGACCTTACCTTTCTACATCAAAACACAACCCAAACCAACTCTAGAAGCATCAAAATAAAAAATGAATCCATCTATACCATCTAGTAAGGTCAAAATTAGGGTTGGCTTGAGTCGAGGCTTCACCTCCTCAAAACTCTTCTCACAGGAATTTGAGCAGTGCTACTTAACCTTCTTTTGACTAAATCTAGACTTAGGGGATGCAATATACAAAAAAACCTTAACAAAACATCGATAATCGCCAGCTAAACCCAAGAAAATCCTGATGTTAGATGGAGAGATGGGTTTCAGCCAGTTTCTTATTATTTTAGTCTTTTGGAGATCTACTCTAATGCCATCACAGAAAATAATATGATCGAGGTAAGATACTGATCTTGGAAAAAATTCACACTTACTAAATTTGGTGAATAATTAATGATCTCTAAGAGTTTCCAATACTATTCTGAGGTGGTTTGCATAATCATTTTCACTACGGGTATAGGCAACGATGTCATCAATGAAGACTATGACAAATATGCCTATGTACTGCTTGAACACTCTATTCATCAAGTCCATGAAAGCTATTGGATCATTTGTTATCTCAAAAAACATGACTAGGTATTTAGAATATCCATATCAGGTTCTGAAAAGCTGTTTTTGGAATATCATATTTCCTTACTCTAATAAGCTGGTGATAGATGGATCTAAGGTCTATCTTAGAGAACTAATATACACCTTGGAGCTGGTTAAATGAGTCATAAATCCTAGGAAGAGGATATTTGTTTTTGATTATGACTTTATTCAACTGACGATAATTGATGCACATTCAGAGAGGGCCATGTTTCTTATGCACGAATAGGATGAGAGAGCCCCATTAAGAAACACTGGGCCTTATGAAGCCTTTATATAAGAGGTCTTTAAGCTACTCTTTTAACTCTTTAAGATCGGTTAGAGATATACAATAAAGAGGAATGGAGATGGGATGAGTATTTGGAAGAAGATTAATACCGAATTCTATTTCTCGATACTCTGGAAAATCTTTAGGAAAAACTTTAGGAAACACATTGACTATACAGACTGACTAAACTTTTAGAGTCTCAGACTTAGTGTCCATAACTTGAACTAGGTGGTAAATGTATACCTTTGATATTAATATTCTAGACTTAAGATATGATATGAAATGCATCATTAAGGACACCGAATTACCTTCCCACTCAAAGGTTGGCTCATCAAGAAACTAAAACTTCACCACTCGGATGAGACAATATATAGATGAATAATAGGAATGGAGCCAACCTATGCCCAGAATAATATCAAAATCGACCATGTCTAACTCTATTAAGTTTGCTTATATAATCTTATGAAAGACAGTGATGGGACACTTTCTATAAATTTGATTGGCAACGACTGACTCCCTCGCCAAGGTGAAAACTAATAACGGCATAGAAAGTTTTTCATGACCTACTATAAATTCATTTCAACTAAAGGTGTCACATAAAATAAATTTGACCCTTTGCCTAACAATATATAAATATCAAGATGAAAGATACGAAGCTTACGAGTAATAATATCTGGTCAACTCTTCAGCTTCTAATGGGATAGTAAAGCATAGAACTGACTTTAGCACTGTCCATTATTGGTAATGGATGATACGCCCTGAGGAGGGATGGGGCAACCTAGTAGAGCTAGTGCGCTATTAGCCTAAGTCTGGGGATGAACATCATAGTTTCCCTGCTTAGCATACAAGCACTCTTTGATTCTGTGACCCAACTTACCACTCCCATAGAAACCATTTGATCCCTTTAAACGCTCACCAAGGGGTTCCTAGCACACTTTACACATGGTGGGTAATTGGGCCTCCCACTCACACTACTCTGAGAACTAGAAAGAGAAGTTCTGCCCCACTACTCTTGCTTGTTTTTGGGTGCAGGGACAATAGATGAAGATGGTGCTAAAATAGATGAGTGACTCTAAAATTGTGAATGATTTTTCCTTCCAAACCTGGATTGGCCAAACTCAAATTGTCTGATTCGAGCCTTCTTATTTCCCCTTTCTCTCTCCTTTAATTTATATACCTTAATTTATTAAGCATGAATCAACAGCCTTGAAAGATCAATATTGATGAAAGTATTAATTCCTCAAGACGTTTGACAAGGAACCAAGCCAAAGAACTTCAACAACTTCAAGCTTTGTTTATGCACTTGAATGCTTGTGAAGGGGTTGTAGATTCGGCCAAGAGAGGGAATGCCTTGATTTTTGAAAAAATGACTTGAAGATTCTACATTTTACAAAGGGAATATAGACTTTCACTTTGAAATGCAACACTTTAAGGGCACCTCCCCTCTTTAGTTCATTAAGGGTAGTTTCATCATTTGGCATGTAATAGTATAAATAGACCATTTTCATTCTTTTTTCATTAGACTTTGATAACATTTGATATTAATCTTATATTTTTACTTTAGTCTCTCATTTAGCTCTTAGAATCTGAAAATTGGTCCAAGAACATTTGAAGTTAGGGTTTCACTTATTTTGGATAATTTGGCAAGAAAGGTGTACTTAAGGAAGAGTGTTTCCTTTGGGTCACCTAAGAGGAAGGTGTGAACTCTTATTTTTGAGGTTTGTTTGAAGATTTGAAAAATCTTCTAGTGCTAATAATTGAATAAGAGTAAGGGTATTTATATTTATCCTTTAATTTCAAGTAATCTTCTTCTTCATCTCCTTTCTAAGTGTTGCTTTCTCTTGGTGTTCTTGCTGATTTTTACATTTTTAGTGTCAATTTCGTGTGTTAGACTTCCTTTAGAATATTATTTGGTATCAAATCCTTGGTTAGGGTTGTTTCAACATCCCTAAATCTTGGTTTTAGTGTTCTTATATAGAAAATCTCATAAAAAAGGTCAAAAATCAGAAAATACCCAAAAAATTGTGTGTTGTCAAGTGTGTTTGTTGTAGATCCGAATTGTTGTTTTCAAGTGCTAGATCCTTTCTCCATAGAACCTAAGGAGTCTAGATCTACATTTGGAATAAGATTTGGTCAATTTTGAGCTAGATCCACCATGGTTATGGCTTTTTGAAGCTTCAAGAAGCTAGATCCATGTGGTTTTTGTATTGTGGATGTTTATTGGTTGTGATTTATTATTATTTGAGCTTACCTTGGCCTAAGGAACCTATATCTACAAAAAAATCAGATTTGGAGTTCATTTGGTTAGGGGTCAAACTTTAGTCAACTCTTCAATATTCATCTTGTTCTTTCATGTTCATCTAGTCTTGCTAAGGAAGAATATTCAAAGAGTGTATTTGATCCAAGATAGGAGAAGAAAGAGAGTGCACTTGGTGTTTTAAAATAATATTCCTTGGCATATTCATTGTCATCCAAAGAAAGAAGAGACAAAGGAATAATCAAAGTACAAAATCAAGTACATTCCCAAGTACCAAGAGGGGGACCATTGTTTTTGAATACATTTGAAGATCCAAAAAGGCTTTCAAACCTTTATTTTTCCCTCCCAAATGAAATTATTCTTCACAAAAGGGGTTCTAGGCCGTGACTTGAGGATTAGTGTTGAAAAAATTGAAAACTCAACATCCAATCACAAGCTGCCATGTCATGACTAGCTAATCGGCCAAATTGAGTTCTTAGGTAGATTTCCTAGTTTCTAATTTTTTTATTCTAGTTTCTTTTAAGCTAATTCTATCACTAATTAGCAAACTAGTAAGTACCTACTAGGTTGGTAATTAGTTTAGAGTTTCTTTATTTCGTGTCTCCGATTTTTTGTGTGCTTTTCTCATTTTTAAGTCGTAGTATTTTGTTGGTTCAAGTTCGTGTATCACTTTATTTGAGTCATTTCAAACGAATATCAAGTCCGATTCAAAGATTCTCACCTCTCAAGTAACTTTCGAAGTATTGCCGGTTCTCCAACACTTGTGAAGCAACTGTGAGGTTAGGTTGAGTGTGAGTGAAGTGAGGATTTTGAACTAACTTAGTGAAGTGAGGATTTTGAGCTAACTTGTTTGCTCGTTTTGTTGGTAGTTTGATTGCTGTTTTTTTCACTTCTAAGGTAAATTTACCATGGAATCCGAGGGTACTATTTCTCAACCTTTGGGAAATGATGTTATTGGAGACTTGATGGCTAGGATTGATGCCTTGTGTTAAAAAATGGAAGAATGTAATGACACTTTGAGGAAAAAAATGGAAGAAAATCATGATCCCTTGAGAAGTTAAATGTTGACTACGAAGGGTCAAATTTCTACTTTTAGTGGAAGACTTGATTTTGTTGAAAGTAGGAGGAACTCACAACCTTCTACTCCTAATCCCTACCATGCCTCCTCTAGTGTCAAAGACAATAACTCTTCCATGACTACAACACCCGAAACCCTTCACTAAATGCTTAATCCTCCAAGAGTTCCACAAAACCAGCCACTAAACGAATCCCAAACCTCTCCTAACCGGACCCTACAAAGGCCAATAACTCACCAAATGAACCAAGTCCAACAAGAGAGACTTCGAACTCAAACTCCACCACCAAATATAAACCAAAGACCTCTACAAAATACCACTTACCAAATGCCAAATCCCATGTACCAAAGACCATACCATCCACCACCTCCAATTCCACAAGTTCATGTACCACATAATAAAAAACCAAACCTACTTCCCCAGAGGCCTCAAATCCAAAACCCACCATCCAAATTGAGGATTATAGTAGAGAGGAAAAAGAAGTTTATGATGTTCCTAATGTTGACTATTTGTTTGAAGAAGAAATAAGGGCAAGACATTATCAAAGAGGACCTTATGGTAGATTCCGGGGGCAAGATGCAAAGCATGGGCATGGTGATCAACCAAGAATTAGAGATATTGGCATTAATTTAATCAAGGTTGGCATTCCAATTTTTAAAGGTAAGAGTGATCCGAAATTGTACTTAGCTTCGGAATCCGCTTGTGAAAATATTTTTCAAGTAAATGACCTTTCCAAAGAAAATAAAAGTTGTTATGTTATTGCTCACTTTGAAGGATATGCAAACACTTAGTGGGATTACACCAAAATATTTGATAATGTGTTGATTGATAGAAAACCACCTCTTTGGGAGATGTTGAAGAGATTTATGAGGGAAAGATATGTACCGAATCATTATAGGCATGAGATTCTTTCCAAGCTTCACAATCTAAGGCAAGAAAACAAGAGATCATGGCCTATTATGATGAATTTCAGCAACTTGTCTTAAAGCTTGACCATAGAGGTGAACAAGCGCAACATGATGTTATTCTCTTCAAGGTTGGGTTGAAAAAGGACATCTCCTCCCATTTGACTCTTCAAAATTTTGGAACCGTGGTGGAAGTCTTCCAAGCCGCCATGGAAATTGAGAAAGAGAACAAAGAAAGGTACAATCCAGGACTCCAAGAATCCAATTCGGGTTAGATCCATTCCAAAGGTCTGAATTAGAAAGTTTTGGGTTTAGGTAAAGTTAAGGAGCCCTCAACTTTTTTCAAGCAATCCAAGGTGAAAAAAGTGCAAAAATACCCCACAAGATCCAAAGGTAATAAGCTTCCTACTCCTAATCCGAAAGGCCTTCAATGTTTCAAGTGTCAAGGATGGGGTCATCGGGCAAGTGAGTGTACTACTCAGACGAATATGATGCTAAGGGAAGGTAGGTTGTACTACCTAGGTGAGGAAGTTGATGTTGAACCCAAGGTTGATGATTTTGGTATGCAAAATTGAGAGTTCTGTGATGGTGAACCTGAAACTACTTGTGATGAATATGAGGAAGAAAACACTTGGCCAAAAGATGCAGAGTGTCTAGTTCTTAATTATGTGGTGAGGAGGACTATGGTAAGTAAGGCACTTATTGATCTGAGCCAAAGAGAGAACTTATTTCACACCAAATGCTTGATTAAGGGAGGGGTGTGTACTATGGTGATTGATAGTGGAAGTTTCACAAACGTTGCTAGTTCTATAATGGTGGATTTCTTAATAATTCCTAGAACTCCTCATACTAATCCTTAAAAACTACAATGGCTCAATGATTGTGGTGAGTGAAAAGTGACCCGACAATGACTGATCAAGTTAATGGTAAGAAACTACCGAGATGAAGTTTGTTGTGATGTCATTCCAATGCAAGCATGCTATTTGCTACTTGGTAGACCATGGAAATATGAAAAATCTACCAAGAATGATGGGAGGTTCAACACTTACTCACTTGTGCATGATGGGAAGAAGTTCACATTACACCCACTCTAACCTTCCCAAGTGAATGAGATGCATCAAAAGTTAAGAGAGTTGAAAGAAAAGGGTGGCAAAAGACAAGAAACCAAAAAAAGGCAAAAAGGGGAGGTCTCGGGTTCTACCTCTTCTAAGGGAGAAGTTTATTATTCTAAGGACCCATGGTTATGTTGTCTAGGAGGAAGTAATTATTCAAGGAACAAGACATGGACACTCCTATGCTCCTCCTTGCTTATGCCCTTAATACTAATGTCTCTTCTTCTTTTTCTACTTTTTATTCTTCTCTTTCACCTTCTATTTAACTTGTTTTACAGGAGTTTGATGATAGATTCCCTCAAAAATTACCACAGGGATTACCCCCGACTCGGGGAATTGAGCACCAAATTGATTTGGTGCCGGGTTCACAACTTCCAAACAAACCGGCGTATAGGAGTGATCCCAGAAAGGCTAAGGATCTTGAGAGACAAGGTTAGGATCTTCTCAACAAAGGCTACATCAAAGAAAGTTTGAGTCTGTGTGCTGTCCTGGTTCTTTTGGTACCAAAAAAAAATGGAACTTGGTGCATGTGTGTTAATTGTAGATCCATTAACAAAATCACTATAAGGTATCAACATATTATCTCGAGGCTATATGATATTTTAGATGAGATCCATTGTGCTTGTGTGTTTTCTAAAGTTGATCTTAGGAGTGGTTACCACCATATTTGTATACAACTCGGTGATGGGTGGAAGACTACATTCAAGACTAAATTTGGTCTATATTAGTGGTTGGTCATGCCCTTTGGCCTTACCAATGCTCCTAGCACATTTATGAGGCTAATGAATCACGTAATGAAGACTTATATTAGAAAGTTTATGGTGGTTTACTTAGATGTTGTATTGGTATATAGTAAATCTATTGATGATCATATAATGCATTTTAGGTATGTGTTTGATGTGCTCCGAAAGGAGAAGTTGTATGCCGACATGGACAATTGTTCTTTTGGTGTTGATAAAGTGGTTTTCTTGGGTTTTGTTGTGAGTTCAAGGGGTGTGGAAGTTGATGAATCTAAGATAGACTATATATGAAGTTGGACGACCCCTAACACTATAGGAGAAATCTGAAGTTTTCATGGGTTGGTGAGGTTTTATAGGAGGTTTGTCAAGGGTTTTATCTCCATAGCATCCCCCTTGACCGAGGTCATTAGAAAAGACCAACCCTTTAAATGAGGTGATGAGCAAGCTAAGGCTTTTGAAGCCTTAAAAGCTACGCTCATCTCGGCACCTTTGTTGCAATTTCCCAATTTTGATAAGATATTTGAAGTTGAGTGTGATGCTAGTAAGGTTGGCATAGGGGATTTTTGATGCAAGATGGTAATCCCATTGCTTATTTTAGTGAAAAGCTGAATGGGGCAACTCTTAATTATTCGACTTATGATTTGGAGTTGTACCCCCTTGTTAGAGTTTTGGGAAAGTGGCAACATTATTTGTGGCCTAAAGAGTTTGTGATATTAATGGATCATGAATAGTTGAAAAACCTTAAGATCCAAGACAAGTTTAATAGGCATCATGCTAAGTTGATAGAGTTTATTGAGACTTTTTCTTATGTAATTCATTACAAGACGGGAAAGAAAATTTTTTTTGCTAATGCATTGTTTAGAAATCATGTTCCTACTGCTACCTTGTCTTCAAAGTTGATGGGATTTGAGATCTTGTGAAAGTTGTATCCTAAGGATCCAACCTTTGCTCATATTTTTAGGAAATGTGAAGAGTGGTGATGGGACCGATGGCTTAAAGAGAATGGCAATTCCTCTTACTCTTGGTTTGATGGTTATTTGTTCAAAGGGAGGAGGTTGTGTGTTCCCTCTAGTTCATGGAGGGAATTTTTTGTAAGAGAGGCACATGATGGTGTCCTCATGGAGAATTTTGGGGTTGACAAGACCCACGTTATTGTAGAAGAGCAATTATATTGGCCCAAAATGCGCAAAGATGTTGCTAAAGTTTATGGCCAATGTGTGATTGCCGGAGAGCAAAATCTCACCTCCTACCTCAAAGATTGTACATCCCACTTCCCACTCCCCTTAGGCCTTGGTTTGATATATCCATGGACTTTGTTTTGGGGCTTCCAAGGACTAGAAAGGGTCGATATAGTATTTTTGTTGTTGTTGATAGATTCTCCAAAATGGCTCATTTCATTCCATGTGCTAAAACTGAGGATACTCCTAGTGTAGCTTCATTATTTGTTGAACATGTTGTAAAGCTTCACGGGATCCCAAGGACTACTGTGAGTGATCGGGACTCAAAGTTCCTAAGTCTCTTTTGGAAGTCCATATGGTGTAGGCTTGGAACGAAGTTGCTTTTCTCCACATCTTGCCACCCACAAATCGATGGCCAAACAGAGGTAGTAAATAGAACCTTAGGTTTTATTCTATGTTCTATGGTTAAAGGTAAAATGTCTTCATGGGAAGAACACCTACCCTTGGTGGAATTTGCATACAATCGGGTAATACACTCAAGTACAGGAATGACTCCCTTTGAGTGTATTTATGGTATGAATCCCCTTACCCCTTTGGATCTTAACCCTTTTTCTAGTGATCTTATGATAATCCTAGATGGATGTAAAAGAGCCGAGGCAATGAAGAAGATGCATCAAATAGTGCGGCTCAAGCTTGAAAAGAAGAACCAAGAAGTTGCAAAAAGGGTAAATAAAGGAAGAAGTAGACTTGTGCTTAAACCCGGAGATTGGGTGTGGGTACACCTAAGGAAAGATCGGTTTCCAAACCAAATAAAGGCTAATCTTATTCCAACAGGTGATGGATCATTCCAGGTGCTTAAAAGGATCAACGGCAATGCTTAACAAATCGATCTACCTTCGGATTACCAAGTTCACAGTACATTCAATGTTTGTGATCTCTCACCCGTGGCCACTATTGGTGTTGATTAATCAGAAATTTTGAGGACAAAGTCTCTTCAAGATAGAGAGGATGATGCTAGTATAAATCCCTCAAGACCTTTTACAAGGAGCTAAGTCAAATAACTTCAACAATTTCAAGCTTTGTTTATGCACTTGAATGCTTCTGAAAGGGTTGTAGATTCGTCCAAGAGAGGGAATGCCTTGATTTGTGAAAAAGGGACTTGAAGTGTCAACATTTTAAAAAGGGAATATAGACTTGCACTTTGAAAGGCAACACTCTAAGGGCACCTTCTTTCTTTAGTTCATTAAGGGTAGTTTTGTCATTTGGCATGTAATAGTATAAATAGACCATTTTGCTTCTCTTTTCATTATACTTTGATGACATTTGATATTACTCTTATATTGTAACTTTAGTCTCTAGTTTAGCTCTTAGAATCTGAAAATTTGTCCAAGAACATTTGAAGTTAGGGTTTCACTTGTTTTGGATAATTTGGCAAGAAAGGTGTACTTGAGGAAGAGTGTTTCCTTTGGGTCACCTAAGAGGAAGGTTTGAACTCTTATTTGTGAGGTGTGTTTGAAGATTTGAAACATCTTATTGTGCTAATCATTGAATAGGAGTAAGGGTTTTTCTATCTAACCTTTAATTTCAAGTAATCTTCTTCTTCATCTCCTTTCTAAGTGTTGTTTTCTCTTTGTTTGCTTGCTGATTTTTACATGTTTAGTGTCAATTTCATGTGTTAGCCTTCCTTTAGGCTATCACATATCCATGATAAGTTTGGAAGTCCTACACTCCTTGACTACCAAACTAGACACTCCAGTAACAAACTTACTCTTACTCGATCTAGGGTCTGCTATTATGTAAGGACGTACTTAAACAGTTGATTAAACTCCTCTATCTTAACTTCTCTCATCTCACATGGAAAGAACCTGTCTAGAAATGCATGCTAAAAGACCTACCAATTTATTGGAGTTGCATTCTCACCTCTACCATTCTTCCACATAACCACCCAAGCATATGCAACATCCTTCAGCCTATATGATGCTAATTCTACACTCTCCTCTTTAATAACATGCATAATTTGGGTGATATTCCTTATCTTATCAAGATAGAGATGTGGGTCCTCACCTGTTTTTGACCCAAAGAATTCAGGTGGATTTATTCTCATGAAGATACAAATTCATGTTGTAGTTAAATCCTCATTCTGTTGAAATGGGACTGCAACCTCATGGTTTCCCTGAACATTGGAAGTCATAGCTTAGGACAATGCTTGAAAAGTAGCCCAAAATTCAACATGGGATACATTCTAATTCAAAGGATCAATAGGCTGAGGTGGCTGGTCATTATTTTTGCATTCATTAGCTCGGCGAGGACTATTCTATCATGTAAGAGCACAATTTAAAAGAAGATAGAGGTAACTGAAATCATGATAGATCATGAAAGAAATGGATTCTTTCCAAAATCATTCCATAGCCTTTTTCTCATAAATATGGCACGCTTCACACCCATTATCAAGACTCTACGTAACACGCCTTGTCTGACTCCCTAGGACTCTTTAAACCTTTGGTTTTGATACCAAGAATGTAAAACCCCAAAAATAGGACCCGAGACTTCACATGGTGCTCAAGACTATGATTAGCCTGAAGCTTACCCTTTGAGCCTTCCACAAATTTTGAAATTCATACAAAAAATATTCTAGTCATATGAAATACTGAATTTACTGTCTTAACAAAACTTAGTTTAAATGAACATAATTCTAAAAGTTCTTATCTTAAGAGTCTAAACAACCAACACTAGAAATTTTAAATATAACTAGCAGTCTGACAAGCCTCTACTACTAACAACTACAGATCCGCTGGGCCAGACCCCCAGCTAACTCAAACTGACTTAAAACAACTGAACAATCTACTTTAATAAGATAGAAATCTGAATAACTGGGTCCTTGAACTAGGAGAACTCACCGACTGTCAGGACGTAGATAGAGATGTTTACAGTCAATCATGTTGCTGGAACTGAGCACTTAAACCTACATTATTAATCAATTTAGCGTATAGACATATATGTGGATCAATACATTTGGAATATGCTGAGTATATGGGGGTGAATGCATAAGTAAAATGATAATGCAATATTTAAATGAATCTTTCAAAGGATGCATGCTAAATGTAAATGACTCACCTCGGCTTGAATAAAACATATTCTACAAAATAATAAAACATGAATACGTAGAACATAGAAAATCTTTGTAGGTCATAACACCTAGTTCTAAAAGTTGTACTTTACTCTTTCTAATAGGAGATTCTTCTAACTAATATAAACCATATGAGTTATCATGGAGTTCAATGTCTCTTAACAACATTGGTAGAGTTGTTCTTCACTTCCAATCGGAATAGAGCCTAGCTAGAGTGATCACTATACTAAACCCATTACGGGTATTTAAACCTTCGGTGGTGCATAGTTCTAGGGCATGAGACATTGGAATCATACCCAATTCATTGCTAAATACTACTCTCTTTAATTTGTAAGCTCATACTATAAGAAGTCCACCTTAAAACTAGCATAAAAGGCTATAATGAAAACTAGTTATACATCTGTCAATTTTAATCTATAATCAAAACTAACTGTGTGTATCCAATATCTGAGCTAAGGATCAAAATATCAAAACCATGCTTACAATCCAAATACGTGTTTTTCAAAAAATACTTAAACATTATCTTTCTTGAAATACCAAGACTAAAACTTAGGGTTTGAAACCAATTCTGGAAACTCATGTCAAATAATCACAATTCAAGCTCAATAATGAAAATTCTTGAAATACTTTAACAATTATAGTCAAGATAGTGAAATTCAATTCTGAAAAATAAATCATGTCACATGCATAAATAATGCAGAAATATCTATGCAATTCGACACTTAAATAGCTTGTGACTATGTGAACTTAAAATACGTATAATTGGGTATGAACCCTGAATTGCAAATCATGTATATTCAAGTAATTAAACTTTAAAAATTAGTTTTGGGCACAAGGAAGAAAGAAGTATCCTTGTTCATCACCCTACATACCTTATTAGGTTAAATTGATGTAGAAACTTGAACTTTGAATTCCAAATAATGTTTTTAAAGCATCTTCTTGAAGTTCTTGAACCCGAAAAAATGAATTCTTGGTTATCTTGAAAAAGGAATGGTGAATCTTTGGATTTTTTGAAGTTAAAGTTGAAGCTCTAGGGTTTTCTTGGAAAGAAATTTGGTGAGGAATGAGTGTAATATGTTTAGTATTGGGTTAAATCTTCTATTTTAGTGAATTGGGGACGTGGTAAAAAGGCCTAAAATACCCCTAAAATTTAAAATTCACAATTGGAATCCCATTTAAGGCTTCACCATGATGCGGTGATCCCCTCATAGCTGTACTAAGCGCGATGTGTTTCCATCGCAGTGACTCACTGGCAAATGACAATTAAAGATTTTCTCTCCACTGTGACGCGCTAAGGTAGCCATTTCTATATCTACCACGACATAGTGGAATCGCAGTGGGCTACTATTTTGGAAAATCATAGTTCCATTCGAAAAATTCAAAACTTACCCGAGACATACTACTTACACCCCTAAACATGAATTAACTCAAGAACTTACATCTCGCGGTTGGGATAGCCACTTTAAAATCCTCAATATTAAATGGAGTCAAAATGTGACTAAGTACCTCAATACTTAGTTAAATTTCTCGGCTATAAGTCTTATGTGCAAACATTAGGAGGTGAATTAAGCTAAGTTTAATACGTGATACTACAATATCTACCACTTGGGAACATTCATCCTTTACTAAGACTAGTTAAGATTAGGATACTGAGGATCAGAGACTATAAAATGGCTTGAACAATTTAAAGCATAAATGCATGATTGAATCTAAAATGAAATGTACGACTGACTAATCTGCAAATGCATGAAAAAAATATAAATAATATCTTGGCTGGAACTGAGATTTGAAAAGAAATAAACTAAGGAAACTATTACCTTAGATTAAGTCTATGTTTGAGAAGAAGAGGTGAGCATACTTGGTTCTCAAGTCTACTTCCACTTCCCAAGTGGTGCCCTCAACTAACTGATTCCACAAAAGAACTTTGACCAAGGTAACTTCTTTCTACCTTAGTCTAGGCAATTCCAGTTCATATGCAATTTTCCCAACACAACTCTATATTCTTTAAGGAACAACATATCAAGGACTAAGCTTCCTCTTTTTGCAAAACCTTTTCACTCCATTTATGCGTGAAACTTTAAAATAGACTAAAACATCAATTTCAAACTCAAGATCCCATCTTCTAACATCTGCATAAGATTTCTGATAAATCTGACCTGTCTGGAACCTTTCTGGAATCAAATGGACTCTCTCGATGGCTTCAAATACCACGTCTGGCCTAATAAAAGCTACCTCACCCACTTCAAATTATCCGATAGGTCACCTACATTCCCACCCATAAAGATCCTCATACGGGGCTATCTAAATACTAGATTGGTAACTGTTATTGTAGGTAAAGTCGGTCAAAGGTAAATGATCATACAAACTACCCTTGAAGTCAAGATCATATGCCTTCAACGTATCTTCTAGGGTCTAAAAGTTCTTTCTACCTGACCATCTGTCAGAGAGTGAAAAGTTAAACTAAGACGAACCTAGGTACCAAGACATGTCTAAAAGGCTTACCAAAAGTGAGAGGTAAAATGAGTACCCTTATAAAAAATGACGGATAAGGGAACTCTGTGCAATCAGACCAACGCTCTAGTATGTATCTTAGAATAATATTTGGCTATGTAGGATGTGTGAATTGGCATGAAATAAGTTGATTTGGTTAATTTGTCTACCACCACCCAAATTGAATCATGCTAATGATGTGAATGGGGTAACCCAAATTGGTCTTTGGTCTTTGGTAACCCTATCACAAAGTCTTTGGTAACCCTACCTCCTACAACGTGCCACCAAGTATTTGGTGCTCTGCCTTATTCTATTGACAAGTAGCACACTTAGCCTCAAATTTTGTAATATCATTCTTCATACGATTCCAACAGTAGACTTCTCGCAAATCATGGTACATATTGGTGGCTCCAAGGTGAATAGAGTAATGCGCACCATTTGCTTCTTCCAAAATTCACTGAATCAAACCATCAACACACGTCACACATAGTCTATTATGGTATCTCAACATATCATCTCCTTCTTGGGAGAAAACATCTATCTTCTGTTCTCTAACTGACTCCTTCAACATAACTAGACTGGGATCCCTATCTTGCTTTTCTTTCACTTCGGTAACCAAAGAAGATTCTAAACCCATACACCATCTCAGCTGAATCAACCAGCCATCTCCACTAAATCAACCAGCCATTCAGCTGAGTCATACTACCAAACTGATGAACCTCCTCAATCAAATTCTTCTTATTATTATTAACATCAGTTGTACTACCCATATATAATCTACTAAGGGCATCTGCCAATACATTCGCCTTGCCCAGGTGATGCTAAAATCTTATATCACTGTCCTGTAACAACTCCTACCACCTCCACTGAAACAGATTTAACTCTCTCTACCAAAAAACATACTATAATTTCCTATGGTCTGTGAACACATCAACATACACCCCATATAGATAGTCTCTCCATCATTAAGGCAAAAACAATAGCTGCTAACATCATGGGTAGTATAACTCTTTTCATGAGGATTAGGCTGTCTAGGGACATAGGCTGTGACCTTACCTTTCTACATCAAAACACAACCTAAACCAACTCTAAAAGCATCACAATAAATAATTAATCCATCTGTACCATCTGGCAAGGTCAAAATTACGGCTAGAATGAGTCCATCCTTCAACTCCTAAAAACTCTTCTCATATGAATCTGACCACAAAAACTTAACCTTCTTTTGACTAAATCTATACTTGGGGGATGCAATAGAAAAAAAACCCTCAACAAAACATCGGTAATAGCTAGATAAACCAAAGAAACTCCTAATGTCAGATTGAGAGACAGGTCTTGGCCAGTTTCTCATAGTTTTAGTCTTTTGGCGATAGACTCTAATGCTATCACCGGAAATAATATGACCTAGGTAAGCTACAAATCTTAGCAAAAATTCACACATACTAAATTTGATGAATAATTAATGATCTCTAGAGTTTGCAATACTACTCTGAGGTGGTCTGCATAATTATTTTCACTACAAGAATAGACAAGGATGTTATCTATGAAGACTATGAAAAACATGTCACGTACTACTTGAACACTCTGTTCATCAAGTCCATGAATGCTACTGGAGCATTTGTCATCCCGAAAGACATAACTAGGTATTCAAAATAGCCATATCGGGTTCTGAAAATTGTCTTTTGAATATAACGTTCCTTTTCTCTAGGCTAGTGATAAATGGATTTAAGGGCTATCCTACAGAAGTAACATGCACGTTCGATTGGGTCAAATAAGTCATCAATCCAAGGAAAAGGATATTTATTTTTGTTTATGACTTAATTCAACTGACGGTAGTCGATACACATTCGGATAGAGACATCTCTCTTATGCATGAATAGGACGAGAGAGACCCATGAAGAAACACTAGGCCTTTTGAAGCCCTTCTCTAAGAGGTCTTTAAGATTTTCTTTTAACTCTTTCAGCCCGTCTAGATCTATACAATTAGGAGAAATGGAGATGGGCTGAGTATCCGAAAGAAAATTAATACCGAATTTTATTTCTCTATTGGGAGGTACTCTGGCAGATCTTCGGGAAAGACTTCAGAAAACTCATTGACTAGACGTACTGACTGAACTGTTGGAGTCTCAAACTTAGTTTCTATAACTCGAACTAGGTGAAAAATACTTCCCTTTGATATCAGCATTCTAGCCTTGAGATATGATATGAAATGAATCTTTGGGGACATCGAATTACCTTCCTACTCAAAAGTTGTCTCAACAAGAAACTAAAACTTCACCACTCGGGTGAGACAATCTATTGATGTATAACAGGAATGGAGCCAACCCATGCCCAGAATAATGTCAAAATCTACCATGTCTAACTCTATTAAGTTTTCGAATATAATCTTATAAAGGATAGTGATGGGACACTTTCTATAAATCTGTTTGACAATGATTGACTTCCCTATAGGGGTGGAAACTAAGAAGGGCTTAGAAATCATTTCATGACCACTTCAAAATTCATTTCAACGAACGGAGTCACATAAGATAGATTTGACCCTGGATCTAACAATACATAAATATTAAGATGAAAGACAAGAAGCATACCAGTAAAAACATCGGGTGAACTCTCCTGCATCTAATGGGATATTCAAGTTAGAACAAATTCTGGTGTTGTCCACTATTGGTACTGGATGAAGTGCCTCGAGGAGGGATGGGGAAACCTAGTGAAGCTGGTGCAGTTGTAGCTTAAATCTAGGGACGAACATCCCTATTTCCCTGCTTAGCATACGTGCACTCTTTGATTCCGTGACCCAACATACCACACCTATAGTAACCATTTTTCCCCTTAAACACTCACCAAGAAGGTTCCTACCACACTTCGCACATAAAGGGTAATTGGGAATCCCATTCATACTACTCCGAGACCTAGAAAGAGATGTCCTGCCCCAGTACTCCTACTTGGTTCTAGGTACAGGGACACTGGGTGAATATGGAGATGGCATAGATGAGTGACTCTGAAACTGCAAATGATTTTTCCCTCAAAACCTGGCTTGTCCAAACTCATACTATTCAATTCTAGCCTTCTTATTTCCCCCCTCTCTCTTTCCTTTAATTTCCCTACCTGTATATGTTGAGCATGAATTATAATCCTAGGAAGATCCATATCCCCGATAATCATGGTAGTCCTAGAGCCATTGACTACCAAAATAGACACTCCAGTGACAAACTTACTCATACTCGATCTAGGGTCAGCTATCATGTAGGCAGCGTACTTAAATAGCTGATTGAAATTAACGCAATACTCTTTCACTATCATTAAGCCCTTTCTTAGTTTCATAAACTCCTCTATGTTAGCTTCTCTTATCTCACGTGCATAGAACCTTTCTAGAAACGCATCTTGAAATATCTGACAAATTATTATAGCTGCATTCTCACGTCTACCATTTTTCAACATAACCACCCAATCATATGCAATATAATTCAACCTATAGGATGCCGATTCTACACTCTCCTCTTAAATAATATGCATAATTAGGGTGATCTTCATACTCACCATAGAACAAAATCCATTCTTAAAAGACTGGTAAAATTTAGATGAAAACTGTGTATCACAATAATAGATAATCAAAATAGGTACCCCATGCAGCTTAACAATCACCATAACATACAACTTTGCATAATCCTCTATCGAAAAGGTAGTCCTCATATGCAAGAAATGAGAAGATTTTGTCATTCTATCCAAGATGACCTAAACAAAATCAAATTTGTTTCAAGACCTAGGAAGACCGATAAAAAAATCCATATTGATTACCTCTCATTCCCATTCGAGCAAATCAATCTCTTGATACAACTCATCATGTCTTAGGTTCTCAACTTTAACTTGTTGACACACCAAGCACTTGGACATAAAATAAGATATGTCACCTTTTATACCATTACTTAATATATCTCCTTGACATGATGATACATCTTGGTCGAGCTGGGAAGTACATCATAGCGTAATTCATGCGCCTTAGCAAAGACCATTTTTGGAACCCATTGACATCAGAAACACACAACCTCCCTTGTACTGTAAAGTACTATCACCACTGATCTCAAACACTATTTCCTTCTGCATAGCCACATTACTCTTTATTTTATCTTGATAGGATCTAGAATTTGATTCTCCTTAATCTCAACACCAAGAGACGACTGAACAACTTCTAACAACATCATACCACCATCCTTGGAGTCCAAGAAACGAACTACAAGGTTAGCCAAAAGGTGAATATCCTTTACTAATTTCTATTTTCCTTAATCCATATGAGCCAAACACCCTATGGACAACCTGCAATGAGCATCATCAACCATATTAGCCTTACCTGAGTGATAGTAAAGACTCATGTCATAGTCCTCGTGGTGCTCCAACTATCTCATTTGCTTGAGATTTAGCTCCTTCCGAGTGAACACATATTGTAGACGCTTATGATCAGAAAAGAATACATGCAGAACATAAAAATAATGCCGCCAGATTTTCAAAGTAAAGAACACTGCCAATAGCTTCAAATCATAACTAGGATAAATTCTCTAATGCACCTTCAAATTCCTAGAAACATAGAAAATAACCTTTCCATGCAGCATCAAGCACAGCTAAGGCCTACTCGAGATACATCATAATAAACCATGAACCCCTCACTGTCCTCAGGCAATGTCAAGAAAGGAGCCAAAGTTAGATTATCTTTCAACTTCTCTAAACTCCTGTCAGAAGCATCTAACAAAGTAAACTTCACCTTCTTCTGATTCAACTTAGTCAAAGGTGCAGCTATTGTCGAAAAGCTCTCCAGAACTCCCTGATGCTACCCAACCAACCCAAAAAAACTCTGAATTTTGTTTAGAGTCATTGGTCTAGGCCATCTTTTACCACAAAACCTTTGTCGAATACACAATGATCTCCTTGTTAGAAATAATATGACCCAAGAAAGTCACAACGTTCCACCAAAAATCATACTTGGAGAATATGGCATTCAGTTGTTGTTCCACTAAGGTCTGCAATGCCATACAAATATGATTAGCATAATCCACCTCCCTCTTGAAATAAACCAGAATATAATTAATAAATACAATGTCAAAGATATCTAAGAACTGCTTGAAAACCCAATTCATCAAGTCTATAAATGTGGATGGAGCATTAGTTAAACAAAATGACATCACCAAGAATTCAAAGTGCCCATATCGAGTATGAAAAGTTGTCTTAGGGATATCCTCCTCCCTAATCTTAAGCACATGATAACTAGATCGAAGATCTTTCTTAGAGAATAAATTGGCACCTTGCAACTGATTAAACAAGTCGTCTATCCTTAGAAGAGGATACTTATTCTCCATCATTACCTTATTCGACTATCCATAGTCAATGAACATTAAAAGGGAATGATCTTTCTTGAACACGAAAAAACTTGTGCACCCCACGTGGATACACTAGGACGAATAAACCCCTTATATAGTAGATCCATAAGTTTCTCCTTGACTACCCTCAATATATTCAGAGTCATTCCATAAGGAGGAATAGATATTGAATAAGTGTTCAAAACTAAATCAATACCCAACCCTATTTCCCTATTAGAAGGAACACCGGGAAGATCATCTAAAAAAACCTCAAGAAACTAATTTACAACTAAAACAGAATGAAAGAAGGACCCTCCAAGTTCAAATCATTAACTCAGACCAAGTGATCAATACAAACTTTAGAGATTAACTTTCGAGCTCTAAGATAAGAAAAAAAAATCCCCTATAAGCTAGGGAGCCACCCTCTTACTATATAATTGGTTCAACAGGGAACCTAAAGAAAACCATATAGGTCCAATAATCCATGGAAACATAACAAGAGTGTAACAAATCTATCCCCAGAATAACAACAAAATCCACCATATCAAGTTCAAATAAATCTAGCAAAGTTTGCCTACCAGCAACAGATACCACATACCCCCTATAGACTCTCTTAGCAATAACTAAGTCATTTACTAGGGTCGAAATAGAAAAAGGACCAAAAACAACCTCAGGATAAAAAAAAACATACATCCACATATTGGGTCCTATAAAAAAAATGTATCTCGGATCAAGCAGACAATACACGCCACAAGAAAAAAGTTGTAACGTATCAATAATGATATTAGGTGATGCCTTAGATTCCTTATGACAAGCAAGAACATATAACTTATTTTTGCCAGTGTCGGTACTAGCAGTAGGAGCAGACACTGAAGCCGCTACGCAAGGCATAGGAGTAGAAGATAAAGCAATCGGATCATTGTCTACTCCCAAAGCTCCCTTACCAATCAGATAATTTATAAGCATATGGCCTGGATGGGTACATTTAAAATATTTTTCTCTGCCTTCGTCATAATATTCTCGATGAAAAGGACCATAGAACCATCAAGGAGGGCATGAAGAAGCCAATTGACCCTTACTCGCGTAATATTAGGCACCTCATGCCTAGAAATTATCACCACCTAGTAGATGCCTATCACCTGACTACCTTAGGGAAGGAGAACTAATGGTAGAGATGGAACCAATACTCCTCAACTTCTTCTTTGGCCATTTACATCCATTTCGACCAACCTGATGTTGAGCACCATTCTTTTTAGAGAACTTAATCCTCTTACCCATCATTTCCCAAACATTATTTGTTACTTCTTTTCTTTCTACACCTACAATATGTGGATAACTAACCTTAAAATCTATATAATTTATCAGTAAAGTTGTTTTGCTTTAAAGGATAAGATCCCGAGATAGCCCAAAAGTGAAATTTCTCATTCTCACTCTCATGTTACCTACCGAATCTGGAGCATACCTTGGATATTGATGAAACTTCAAGGCATATTCCTTGATAGACAACTTACCTTGCTTGAGATTCACAAACTCCTTCATTCTTGCTTCCCTCAGCTCTTGAGGAATGAAGCGGTCCAGAAAAGTATTAGAAAAAAATCCCATAAGGAAAACTCCTCCACATCACCTCTATCCCTATCCCACTCTTCATACCATAGGTACGCAACATCCGTAAGCTAATAAGCTATAAATTATACACCTTCCATATTTTTGTCCTCTATGACCTAAAATATCTTCTCCACTTCATCCAAGAAGCCATGAAGATCCTCTTATACCGCACACTAATAAAGTAGGAGGATTCAATTTCATAAAATGGACAACCTTGTAGCCTCAGCATATATCCCACCCGACGCATCCTGCTCAGCTTGAGCAATAATCAACTTAGCAATAGTATGAATAGATTGGTTAAATTTTTAATTAGTCACCTTACCCTTAGGAAGACTAGTAGCAATTGGAGGAACTAAAGAATAATTTGGGATAGGACCTAGTGAACAAGTGTGAACTCCAGATGTAGGACGTACCCGATCAACATCATTCCTAGATGGGACAAAAGAATTACCTTATTTTGTAAATCATTGAGGCAAGATCTTAAAAGTAAAAAATCAATGATTAGACAAGAATTCCAAGACATAGATTACAAGCTTCAAAATAGAATAACAAGAAATTGAAATATTCCCAAATGCCCTGTAGCCTCTCTTTTATGAGTGTGGCGCGCTACACACCCTTAAAAGAGACTCTACCATATATGGCTTTGTGGACTCCTAATTAACAATGAACCTATAACAGTAATACACCTTGACACGAACCAACTCAGGGCCTTAACATGATGGGCGTACCAAGTCTGACCGTGACTAGAGACCACCCCCACTATCTAACCCAACCTCTAATCGACTGTCCTGATTTAGTTGAATTTTTAGCATATAACAAGATAGTGTAATAGCTTAATTAAGACTTTTGGGATAGGATCACAATCGTGATCGAACCAACTAAGCCCAACCGTCCCATCCCAACCATCCAACCATTCCAAGCCAAACCAACACCAAAAATTTGACCATAACAATATATGTTCAATTAATAATTAAATAATCCAAAAATAAAAAATAATGCAACAACCAACAATATCATCAACCGGTATCAACCCTAAACGAATACTAATGCTAAGGCTGACACCAATATAGATGCCTCCCATACCAACGTATGGTAGTTCTACAAAAGCCTCTAACAAAAAGAGTACAAATACTAATCGGGACATACCCCCAACCACAGCCAAAACCAATATCCATAAATAATCTAAAGTAAGAAATGACATCCATGAAATGGAGCTTTGTCAAAGATGGAAGCTCACAACTTTAATACAAAGTTGATCCCTGAATGTCCTAATGCTCAAAATAAGGAATATAATAGTCAGTTCCTGCATCGCGTGGGGATACAGTTGCCCGATGATGGGTTAGCAGGAGACCGATAGCATGAACTCATGATAAGAATAAAATAATGCCAATTATAAAACAAATAAAAACCATCCATAAGAACACAAACCATACATATCAATATATATAACCATATCAGGAAAGGGAACCGGGTTTAGCATTCCATTTAAAACCTTTACCTGGGCTATGTATTTTAGTTTTCCTAAAACCACTCACAGGCTCTATGGGTTCTGCTCCCTTTTGCTGAAAGAACCCTAGTTAATGCAGTCACACCACCAGAGAAAAGAAAATGGGATGACTCGTAATTATTCCAAATTATAAAGTGTGACAGCAGGCACATGATCACTGAGACCAAACCTCACATCTACAAATATGAGTTTCATATTTCATCCCATGGGTCCTCCACCTGCCATGACTTTGCTACACACCCTTCTTCTTTAAGCTCAATTAAAACCATTTTTCCAGGAAAACTATTATTCCACTATTATTAACCAAGGTTATTAGTAGTGATATCATCATATCGACTTTAACTTTCAACTATTGTCCTTAGCCAAACCTTTTAGAGATTAAGGGAATCCCATGTACCCAAAGATCATATTATCCAATAAACTTGGGGGATTCCCATATACCCCATAAGTATGTTTACTGAGCAAAACCTTTCGAAATAATTTAAACCATTCATATCATTTAGGGTTCCATTACTTAGTTTAAACCACACATATGTTCCATTGAAAAAACAATATTATAGTAAAAGCATTGTTATAGGCATTTTATTAAACAAATTGGGGGCATAGTATTTCCAAAACCAAAGTCCAATACCAAATAACCATTCTCATGAGACCAATTAACTAAAACCAACATTAAAGGACATAAAAGTATAATTAAAACATATGAAAACAATAACTAAGCATTTATAACCAAAACCCCTAAGTCATATTTCAAAATCCAAATTCATACAATATTTAAATAATGAAAACATTGTATAAAACAATGCCTTTAGTTTCAATTAACAATAAACAAAAGAACATGCCTTAAACCAAGAAGATGATGGAGATAAATCACCAAGACAATCCCGAATTTACACCTTAATATGAACTCTAGCTTCTTTTTCCCAAGAACTCTAAACAAGATTTAAAATTATTTTCCAAGTGTTTAAGAATAGAATCATAAGGAAAATAACCTCCCAATAGGAATATAAGTCATGAGTCCTCAATAGAATAAGCTGGGAAATATACAAATTAGCCTCTCTTAAACTACATTTAATTCCCATCATAGCATACGATTGACCTTTACGAGTCAAACCCACCCTAGGAGTGGTACCCACCTCTCTTACCCTAGGCTTTCCCATTGGACCAAACACTGTCCAAGGTACGACACACCCAAAGCTAAGTTGTATCCTAGTGTATGATCAGTACCCATACACCGCACCCCTGGCAGAATAGAATCCTAGAAAGTTTGAATGTTGACCACCATACGAGTCCTGGGTAGGATTTGTACCATGTCTTACGGCTCTTGGTGAGCTACTCGTACTATTATCCAACTTGAGTTACAAAATTTAAGATTAATTAAAGTAACCAAAAAAACCTATATACAACTATATGAATTGTTCCACCCAAACTGTACATATTCTAGTAACTACATCCATCCCACCAAACATCTGGATACGACGGGACCATACCTTACATTCCCAAGTGTATGACTCATTCACCTAAGTTGTAACTTGCCCAGAAACTAGAAATCAAGGAATTTTTTTATGGTCCAGAAACTAGGGTGCTTCATAATTAGACATTTGATATAAATTCTATAAAAGAACTAACAAACTAATCTAAATATAGCTAAATTATGATTTCTAGATAGCCTAAAAGGGCAAACTAACCCATGTATTGCATATTCCATCACCAATACCTAAAACACATCCAAAATCTTAACATAATATCATAGAAATAATAAGAAATAGAACAATATAAAGAGGGAAAACCTAGCTTACCTTGACGTCGAACAAAGCTAAATCACCGACTTTACCTTTTAAGAAGATTCTGATTCCATAAGGTTCCACACTATTAAAACCATAAGCTAATCATCAATATGAAAAATTGATACCCATTTTGCACTATTGTGTTTTGGGTCCAAATTCTCACTAACATTCAATGTAGGACTCATTTATGGAAATCGCATTTCCAAAACAAATTGAACATCCCCATATGCTCAAGGAGTAATTAATGTCAAAATGATTTATTTCCATGATATATTGGTACTAAAATCAAATCTCCAAGCCTTTAGGATCTTGAGAGAAGAAAGGGAGAAATAAACCATGAAAATAATGAAATTTTTTTAATCAAAAGACAATGATATTAGTTTGATTAATTTTCCAATCAACATCTTTAAGAAATATCAGGCCCAAGAAAACCAAATAAAATGTCCATCAACATAGAATAAAACAGGAATCAAATAGAGATAATTAAAAATAAAAACATCAAAACCAAAAAAGGAAGTAAGAAGACACTAGAATCTATTACTGCCTTTTCATATTTGACCCTTTATCGCCACAACCCCCATAATTAATGAATCTTTTACTCGAAGCCGTCAATTAGAACGAAGCCTTTGTTCCATCCATTAGTATTCATATCTTCAACTATTTTTTACAAGATCAGGCATTCTGAGATAAGTTATTGAAGATAATAGAACTTTTGAGCTGCCTTCCCAAAGCAATTTAACCAGTAAGCAATAAGTTCTTTCTAATCTACTAATTTTTTCTCCTTATTATTTTCTTGTTAATCTTCAAATGAATCTTATCATAAAACAAATCTAAAATTCCCCAATCTATACTATAAAAAATAGTTTCTTTGAACCAATTACATATTAAGTAACCTATAAACTATAACCAGGTGCTATATATTACATCTGTTGTGGAAATAATTCCAATATTTACTATTTGTTGTCTAATTCAGACATAGTTACGTTAATTTCTAAAAGTATAATTTTTCATACATTAATTTACATCCTAGAAGTGGTTGGATCCTCTTTGTGATTATTACCACCCTATTAGGATATAGATGAAAATACTATAGCATACTTTTTATCTTTACATGAACTTTATCATAGTTGGAGTTCAAATATTATTTATATCTTCTTGACCCATCCTAAATGTGATTGTATTGCTTTTAATGGGAGGTATTTTATTTTCTTACTTTACTGATGTATCAATCTTGACTCATTTTCTTCATCTATATTTATCCTCATATATGGTATCTACTGCTTGTCAAAAATGAGTACGCTTTTAGCTTGTCTTAGTAATTCTGAATTTTAGTTGTAAGTTTGTGTACCCTCAAAATTCAAACACCAATTAGTTAAATAAATTTGCCAAGTTGCCCTCTCTAAAGTATGCTAAATCTAAATCTAGTTGCTTTTTATGTTTTCTCTAATCTTACTGATTGTTATGATTAACCTCCAAAGACACTCCTAGTCCCCTTCGATAGTATTTGTAAGAGATAAAGAACCAGTCTCTAGAGTTAGTGGTACTAGATAAGTCTAAACATAGTAGTCACAACCCCCGTTTAAGTCAAGTGCTTCAACATATAAACTAGAACCATCTCCTATTTATTTACACAACCTACAGTAAATCTCTGCCATGATTTATAACATAAAAAGTAATAGAATTTTTTCCTAGGTTACTTCTAGATGAACCGTCTAGATTACACCTAAAATATTCCTGATTTGGCATCTTCCAGCGTACTTGCACTGTTCGAAATGTAGGTCGATGATTATGCAAGTAATCTACCAAAGAGGACATTATTTTGGAATATTATTCATCGAAGGATATAAAGTCAATGATTGGAAGTATATACTTATTGATATATCCAAAATCACCATCCTCTTGTTCACTATTCCACAAAAATTCAACTTATTTATGCCTTTTGATATATGCCAGAAAATCATTGTTGGCACTGCCTGAACTATTGGTTTTACTTTGTTGGAACTCCACTTCCCACCACTTCTTCACTAATTGCTTGTACTTCACAAAAGGACCTTCTACCCATGAACAAAATTCAAAATAATTCCAAATTCTTTGTGAAAATTCACCACTAACAAAACCATGTTGACAAGTTCCTAAATTATGGGTCTCACAGCATCTGCACCTAGATACCAAATGAATTCCACATCTTTATAAAATATCATCTATAGGTATCATAAAATACCACAATCTCCATAACAATAAATTTATCTTAAATGGAACTCCTTTAGACAGTATGATTTTCATCCCTTGAAAGGGGGTTCCTTTCTATATGAATAACCTCAAAGAATTTGTAACTATAAACATTCCATTAATAGTTGGAATCCACCAAGGAATATCCCAAGGTGATTCATACTAACTAATATTAATATTTTCCTACACATGTTGCATAATATCTTATGGTAGTATCTGCATCATATACTATTCATTCCAAACACCTTTCATCATTAAAGAATCAATATCACTTAATTCTTCCGTTATTTTAAAATATTTATCTGACATATAATATAATGCTCCTAATACTATCCATTTGTAATACCATATACTGGCTGAACAACAGTAGGTTTCCACCAAATCTCATGGTCCATTCAATCTCTAGCTTTTAAATTTTTTTCCAAACTTGAGAACCACTTTTCAATTTCATTAATGTGTGAATAATCTTTTTTCGGTATTTATTAGACATATAATATGTCCATATTGACCTTGTAGTTCTAGAATTCCACCATAATTTATCATTCATAACTTTAGGTATATCAAATATGGACCTAAAACCTAATCAACCTCTCTCCTTTAGGTAACACATCTTATCCCAAGCTATCTAATGCTTACTCCTTCCTTATTCCTTATTACACAAAAGAAATCTATTTAATTTCTAATGAAATTCATGTACAATGATGTTTTGAAGAACAACTACTGCTAGGATTTATAGTGGGATGCTCTATAAAATGCTATTAACTAACACATTTTTGCCTCGATATAATAACATTTTAACATTCCAACCTAAAGGCTTGCCTTCACATATTTTATTAGATCATTATATTTTTTATCAGATTATTGAAATACACTTTCTTTTATCCTGCATAGGTAATGAATCAACCCAGCAATAATATAGGAAATTAACCATTTTTTGAAACAATTAATCAACCTCTCTTCATTTTTTAGATCAGTTGTGGCATTTTCATATATGAAAATGCTGGTACTGTGACTATTCATAAGCTTTCTAGAAATATGTTGGTATGTTTTTAATATTTCTATCACCATTTTAAAAGAAACCATATCAGTAGATGTAAAAATAATTATATCATTTGCATAAGCTAGATGATTCATTTCTCTATTTCATTTAGGAAGACCATGTCCCTTGCATCTCTAGTTTTTAAATAAAGTATTTAATGCTCAACATAAGACTTCTGATGTAAGTGAAAAAGGATCACCTATCTTAATCCCCCTTGATAAATGAATGAAACCATTTGAATTTTCACTAATAATAATGGAGTACCAATTATTAGCAACCAACCTCCACACCATTTCAATAATTACTTCTAAAAAACTATCTTTCTCATAAGCCTTGAATGAAATAACCAAAAAACTCTATCATATGTTTTAGACATGTCTAACTTTATATTATATTTGTTAGTTTAGTCATGACTAGGAACTGGACCATGTCGTATTGGCATCTCAAGCCCGATAAGGACCAGGGATCGCCCTGTTAACCCCACCTAACCACCATCCTAATCCATAAGTGTCGGATAAACACTAAATATACAATAAGATAGCGGAAACAAAAATAACAATCATTACTTAAGAAAGTCTAGACATTCATTAATATCAACATTCAACATCCAATCTACCCAACTCCATAGTCATCGACAAGACTCTACAAATATGAAGTCAATAATATGACGGTACAACCCACCTATAATAGCCAAAATTGAATCCAAAGTATGTCTATGACATAATCTAAGAAGACCGTTAAATATGTGCTTTACGAAGGATGGAATCTCTCCAGTTTGATGTCACCAACTGAACCGCCCAAACACCTGATCACTATGTAGGAAGAGAAGAAGATTTTCAGTCCCCTGTGTCACATGGGGATAGAGCATCTGAAGATGGTTAGCGGTTGGAGCCCAATAATGTAATACAAGCGTAAGGATAAAATACTGTCATTATTAAATACCATGTAAAACCACCATAAGCCACCAAATTTATACACAGACATGTAAATACATATAGATACATCAAGTGTCAAATGAAAACAAGACCTTAGCATGCAATTTGAAGCACTCAAATATGAACCATGAAGTGGAGTACTCTGACCTTTCACAGTTTAAGTTATAACAAACAAGAGGACTCTAACCTCAAGCCATCTGATTAAGAAAGTGGACTTTAACCACAAGCATTTTCATTAGTCAAGTGGACTTTAATCACAAGCCATTTTATTATATATGTGGACTCTAACTACAAACCATTTTACTACGCATGAGGACTCTAACCACAAGACATTTTATTACATAGTGGAATCTAACCATAAGAAATCACATCCATTACTAGTCAACATTAGGACACTGACCCTTTTTCCATGCATTCACATCACTCCATTCAGATATGGGGACTTTAACCTATTTAACCATTCAAAGCCATCAAGGAGACAATTCAACATCATCTTCGTGAATAATATATCAATCTATCACTTTAGTAAGCCAATACATTACTTAAAAATATCAATCAAGTCAAATTATGGTCATCAAAACCTTTACCAAATCACTCACTATCACTCTTACATGAAGCTTTATTTCAAACACAATTCACTTTCATTGTAGGGACTTTCACCCCTTTTAAACAAATCAGACTACCAAGGGCACCATTTAACTCATTACATAGCCAACAGAGCCTTTACAAGATTATTTACAAATCATTCTTACTCATAATTCTATTTCCTTATTACAAGTCACCATTTATATGTGACAAGTTATTTTTGGTAGACATTTTCCCAAACACCTTGAGGGCATACTCTTACCATGACCAAAACCCAAGTGAAAACCATTTATATTAGGGTTACTCTTGATCCATTTATTAAATCACAACAACAAACACTCACATGGGAAAACCATCACCAAAAATATGTATAATCACAAGTTTAAATAGAAGAAAATATTACCCATCACTATACATCAAAACCCTCATTATTTGTTTCAAAAACCATCATTTATGATTCATAAACATTGTTTAAATAACATGATATTTTAGATATAATTATATGGAAAGCAAAAAATGCCTTTTCCAAGATGATTCGCGAAAGCATTCTTGACCCCTTTAGCCTTTAGATAAGCACTCCTGAAACCCTAGCCTCCAATCTTGATGAAGAAGTTTTCAGAGTGTTTTGGGATTTTTTTACCTTCTATATGTGAATAATGAAGGGACAAATAAGGTTATAAGTCATGGGTTATAAGGGTTTAGATATGGGAAATGTCTAAATTTTCCTTATCTAAAAAATATGAAATAAACTCCTAGAAGGGTACGACTCCCACACCAAATCGTATCCTATGGTATGATTAGTACCCTAACTTTTATCGTAGGCCTCACCATAGATATCTAATTTGTCCTATATACGAACATATATACATGACTCATACCCAAAGGTCCGACTAGTACCAAGTAACCCATACCCAAGTCAGTGTCTATTAGATCATGATAAATACTTCATATGACTAGGTAGTATATGACACGTGGAACACCAGATGAATGAAGCTCAAACTAAAGGGAAACTCTAATTCATAAGTAACATTACCAACCTTGTTCAAAATCAATTGTAGACCAACATACCCAGGAACTCAACCTTCTCTTCTTACAAAATCGCATTACTCTCTTCATGCGAGATATCTTCAATAATATCCAATCACCAACATTAAAATCTAAATCTCTATGCCCTACATCTGCATGGGTCTTTTGGCAACTTTGAGAGGCTTTCAACCTATCACGAATCACCTTCATATTTTCCAAGGCTTTGTGAATAAAATTGAGGACAAATGACTTACCTTCACCAACCTTATACTACCCTTGGTGATGGACATCACCTATCATACAATGATTCAAAATGAGCCATATCAATGCTAGAGTGCTAACTATTGTTATAAGTAAATTAAATCAAAGACAAATGGTCATACCAACTATAATCAGAATCAATCACACAAGTATACAATGTATCTTCTTATATTTAGATAGTTCTTTCAACTTGTCCATCTGTTTGCAAGTGGAAAATGGTACTAAGGTACACCTTAGTCCCTAAACCTTTTTGAAACAACTTCCAAAAATAAGATTAAAATAGAATACCATGATCTGAGATGGTAGAAATCGGAGCACCATACATCTTCATAATCTTTATAAAATACAACTTAGCATAATCCTCTACAGAATAACTAGTCCTTACTTGCAAGAAATGAGCAAACATGATCAATCTATAAATAGAGACCCAAATAAAATCACATTGATTCTAAGATTAGGAAAGACCAGGAAGATTAGTGATAAAGATATTAATTACTTAGCACTTCCATTCGTTCAACTCTATCTCTTGACAAAAACCACAAGGTCTCAAGTGCTCAAATTTCACTTATTGGGACACCATACACTTGGCCACATATTTAGCCACATATAATTTCATATTGTTATACCAATAAAAGTAACTATGATCATGATATATTTTCGTAGAACTAGGATGAATAGCATACTGAGACCCATGAGCCTCAACTATAATCCTTTCCCTTAATCCATCGAGATCAAGAACACATAGCCTACCATGGTACCTAAAGACAACATCACCATCAATCACAAAGTCAACAAACTTTTGTTGACCCTCATTACTCTTAATCTTCAATAAGTCAGGATCCAATATTTGTTTTTCCTTTATCTCAACCATAGTGAAAACTATGATATCGGATGCACGAATACCCTACTATCCTCTGAGTCTAAGAGAAGAACACCAAGACTAGCCAATTGGTGAATATCCTTCATCAACTCCTCTAAATCCTCATCAACATAAGCCAAAACTCCTCATAGATAACCTACTAAGAGTATTCACAACAATGTTAGCTTTATCTGGATGGTAATGAAGACTCATGTCGTAATCCTTAAATAACTCAAGCTATTTTTTTTGCCTGAGATTTAACTATTTTGTAGTAAGAAGATATTGTAGGCTCTTCATATAATAAAATATGTCAATATGAACCCCATAAAGATAATGACATCAGATCTTCAATGCAAATATCATCGCAAACAATTCCAAGTCATGACTAGGGGCAGTTCTTTTTATGAACCTTTAATTTCCTAGATATATATGCCACCACCCTACTATAATACATCAACACAAAACCAATCCTAATACAAGAAGCATCACAAAACATTGCAAAAATATCATTATCTTTGGGCAAAGTCAAAATGGAAGCTGAAGTCAATTTATCCTTCAACCTTTCAAAACTACCCTCACACACATCTGACCATATTAACTTGACATTTTTCTAGTTCAACTTAGTAAATAAGGTAGCTATTATCTAAAACTCTCCAAAAACCTCCTATAGTAACTGGCAAAAGCTCTAAATATTAGTTGGAGTCACAAGTCAAGGCTACTTATTAACCATGATAACCTTTTGTAGATCCACCATGATCTCCTCACTAGAGATAAAATTACTAAGAAAAGTCATAACTTTCAACCAAAACTCACACTTAGAGAACTTTCCATATAACTGATGATAGTTTAAGGTTTGCAACACACTATGATTGTGATCGACATAATCCTCCTCACTCTTAGAATAAACTTAGATGTCATCAATGAAGAGAATGACCAAAAAATCAAAAAATGGATAGAATACATAATTCATCAAATCTAGGAACGTCGTTGGGGCATTGGTCAATCGAAAAGACATAACTAGGAACTTATAGTAACCATACCAGGTCCTGAAGGTAGTCTTAGGGATATCTACTTCCCTATTCATAAGATGATAATAACCCAACTTATGATAAATCTTAGAAAAACACTTTGTACCTTGAAGTTGATCAAACAAATCATCGATCATAGGAAGAGGATATTTATTCTTTATGGTTACCTTGTTTAACTAACGATAATCAGTGCACACTCAAAGGGAACCATCCTTCTTATGCACAAACTACACAGAATCACCCCAAGGAGAAATGCTAGGATAGATTAAACCTTTATATAAAAGATCTCTTAATTTCTCTAAAGATCATTCAACTCAGCCATAGCTATTCTATAAGGAGGGATATAAATAGGATGAGCGTCCAAATCAAGATCAATCCTAAAATCAATTTGTCAATTAAGGGGAATACCAGGAAGGTTATCGAAAAGACCTCAGGAAACTCATTAACCATAGAAATCAATTCTAGAGAAGGAATATCTGAGTTAGAATCTTTAATTCAGACCACATGATACAAACACCCTTTAGAAATCTACTTTTTGGCTTTAATATATGAGATAAACCTCCCAAAGACCACATGATACAAACACCCCTTAAAAATTAACTTTTGGGCTTTATGATATAAGATAAACCACCCCTTAGGCTTTAAAAACCCTCATTCCCTATAATGATTACAATAACTATATATTGAACAATGATGAAAATTTACTTATTTGATGTCACTAGGCAAGTACGACAAGGGTCATGTATCCCCCCTTGGATACGAGTCATATCCTTCTTAATAATCATTCTCATACCCAAGGAAGTATGGTGAGGCTTATTCACTTTCCTAGCTATGAGTTAGAAACCCTATAATCATACCTTAGTATATGAGTCATACACAACCTAACTGTATAGAGCGTGTCTGGATCAAATAATGGATTGTTTGAAGTGTACAAGTTAGGGCATAAGTCATACCTTTTAGATGCGACTCAATGGTTTCTAGTCATACCATAAGAAGTTTGGATGACCTAGGAGGATCTTAGGGAACTAGTTAGGGTACCACTCATACCCTAGTGTATTGTTCTCTTAAGTGAGTTGCATCCAAGGATAGGCCCATTTTCTAACATTTATTTGAGGACCTTATGGTCATTTCACACAACTAAAATCCTATATCCCCTCACTATATAAGTGTGTGTATCCTTCTAAGAAATATTTTTAGTGTATCAAGCACCCCTAATACTCTCTCAAGCATATTTTGGAGAAATAAAGGCTAAGGTCTCAACGGTATTCATGTTGGATGAGTCATGTCATCCTTGGTGAATCATCTTATTTGATGGATGTATCTTTATCCTTTTATAAATAACTCAAAATCCATTTATTTCACTCTTGGATTAGTAAGAGTACATGGTGATTTTTAAATAAAATGTAAAGGGTTTTTGCTGTTAAATGTTGAATAATCTTTGCTCTTTCTTTATCTTGTTTTAATATTTGATATTTGTGGTGGTTTGAATATGTGGGTGTTTTTTATATGTTTATTAATAAATTGGTCTTGATTAACCCTAATATTATTGAATTCTACCCTTAACTTCACCTTGATAAAGGTATGCACATAATGTGTTTGTGAAAATTTCTAATCACAAGTTAATGGTGTATTGAACTATGGTATTCATATAGTGAACATAAATGGCATATGATATTGATATATAAAATGTGAATAATTCATATGTGGTTGTTAAAGGCATTGTTGGACATGTATTGAGTCATGATGAATGTGAATACTTGGTAAATGGTTGGTAAGAACCTTGTTAATCATATAATTGATTAATTTATGACTTTAGATGGTGTAATGGACCAATAATTTTGAATGGTTTATAAATTATATTGTAACGATGTTCTTATCCATATAATTATTTAAATTATGACCATTGTTGTTTGATAGCTAAAAAAGGTTCAATCCCTTAAACATGAACTTTAATTATGTGTAGACCTAAAGTGTGGTATAGAAATACTAATGAAGAATGACTATTTTGGTAAGGGTCTTGGTGAACACTGAGTGAAGTTAATGATGATTTGAATAGTTAGGCCTTAAGGTCTTATGTGGTTATGTTTTGGAAAAATGGTTCAAGTCCGTAAGAGTTTAAATGAATTGTATGGATGTTAAGGAATGAACTAAAGGGGTTAAAAGCTCAAATATTGACTAGCAATGTCAATGAAATGGCTTGTGGTTGGAGTCCCTCACCTAATAAAATGGCTTGTGGTGGAGTCCCTCGCCCAACAAAGTGTCTTATGGTTAGATTCTCTAGCCCAATAGAATAACTAGTGGTTCAAGTCCCTAGCCCAATGAATGGGTTATGGTTTGAGTCCCTCGCCCAATGGAATAACTAGCGGTCTGAGTCCCTATCCCAATTAATTACTTTTGGTTTAAGTCTCTCACCTAATGAAATGACTAATGGTTTGAGTCCCTATTCCAATGATTGCCTTGTGGTTTGAGCCCCTTGCCAAATAGAATGACTAGTGGTTTAAGTCCTTATTCAATTGAATGTCTTGTGGTTCGAGTCCCATGTCTAATGCATTCAATTGAATTGGTTGAGTTGTTTGAGATTTGGATCCCTTTGACTAACGTAACAGAGAAGTTTAATGTTCTAAAAATTGTAAGGTGAAAGGTTGAAAGTTTTTCACTCTATGTCTCATGAAAAAAATTCTTTAAGAATGATTGTTATGATTCTTTCCATGACTTGGTATGCTATTTATAAACATATGTGTTTGTATCTTCAAATATGCCTATGCTATTGTAAATGTGATTTCATAATATGGTTTGTCTTGGATTTAACTAATGAACTATTTATCCTTATCCTTGAGATACTTACTAGTGCTCCAACCGCTAAATGTCTTCGGACTCTAGTCCCTACGTGACATAGTTTCCAGAGCTTCTTCTTCCTTTTTTATGTAGTGACTAGTTGTTTGGGCAGATCAGGTGTTTACATTTAAGTGGTGATTTTTCATATTTCGGAAGGCATATAGTAAGACCCTGCAAAAATTTTATCGTAGAATGAGCCTTAGGGCGTGTCATGTGAGGTGTGAATCCAGCCCTAAAAGATTGAGAAGTGACTTCTTAGGTGAGTATCATGTTAACTATACAGAATTTCCTTAATTTCAATTCTTTATCACATAGGAAATTTGATAAGCTTTCCGTCCATATAAGATTCACCCAAATCTGATACTCGGGTAAGAAGTCATGGCTAATTTAAGTTCTAGTCGTAAAACAACATCATTTTAGTCCTTTCGCAGAGAGGGTCTATTTGACAATTGTCAAATTCCAGTGGAATTCCACGATAGTGGCACATCGTGAAGGACCCCAATTTCTAAATAGTCAATTTCCAGTAGCCTAGCACGATTGTGATGCGTCGCGCTACAGTTTCAGGTCCCAACCAGTGAGATAACTCAATGGCTTCGAGTTGCAGTGACTCCCAGATTCCCGTTTGTCAATTTCTAGTGAGCCACCATGATACTGGCACGTCGCGTTGGCCCATAAAATTAGGTTCCTATTTAAATTTTTCCAGCACCATACAAAAGTTAAAAGGCTCACTTTGGACTTTTTCCAAGCATCTTAAATCATACAAATACCAAATTAAAGATATTTACAAGCATTCTATGAAGTTTTTCTTAAGTTTTCTCTCAACAAGAACCCAAATTATCCAAAACCTCTTCCAAAAATCTCAAGAATCCACCATAGATTTTCTAAATTGAGGCAAGATTCAAGGTTCCCAAGTCAAGGGCTTCAAGAACCCTCATTCAAGAGTATTAATAGAGTCCCAAAAGTGAGAGTTCATCTAAAGCTTCTAATTCAAGGTATGTAGGGTTTTGAACAAGGGTAATCCTTTCACCCTTGTTCCCAAAGGCTTATTTAAACAACCATTCTCTGCATTTTATGAGATTTTACATGAAATTGAATTAGGGGTTTTCATCCATTGTTATTGGTTGCAAGCTTTTGATGTTTCCCATGAATTTAGAGTCTAATGGCATAGTTTTTACATGTTTTCTTCAGAAATTATAGTTGGGTCTATACCCCATGATTTTAATCCGTGAGAATTTAATAGTTCAAATGTTTGAGATATTGAAGTATATGAGTATGTTGAGATTATAAGCTAAATTACTGTAAATTCCAGATTTCTATATGATTTATGAATCTATATGCTATCTATTATGCGTTATGATGAGTTTTAACTTGAGACGGAATTTTGGATCACAAAACCCTACTTGAGACTTGCAATTTTATAAACTATTATGCTATAAGCACCCATGATGTGTGTATTTTGAGATTATTGAGAAATGTTTTTGACCTAATGTTCATAAAGTTTTGAAATCCACTTTACCACATGAGATTACAGATTTGATTATTGGGTTCTTATTAAACTATGAGATTGTTCTAATATGAATTTTCATAAGATGAGTGAGATAAACTAAAGGGTGTAGTATTGGCACCGAGTTGGGTAAGTTACCATGGTTTCTTACCCCAAAACTATATGCCACCATAGGTTGGGCCTAAGGCCTAGATAATTGTTGGGCCTAAGGCCGAGATATTAGGGCCGAGACCAAGATAAGTGATCATTGAGTTGAGGTTATACTCCTTGGCAAGGGTATGACGCCTCTCCTCAATGTGAGGTTTCTTCCTTAGGTGGACAAAACATTAAACTCTGTGTAGCTCGTATAGTTTATGTTGGTTAAGAGAATCTCCCTTAAAACTAAAGCTTTGAGATAAGATATTTTCCTTTAAAACTAAAATATTTTCCCTTGATATGAGTATTTTTCCCTAAATCTTGAAATGATGTATTTTCTTAACATGAATAAAATGCCTTCAAGTATGCTCCAAATTTATATGTTTTCGAATTCTAAGTATTTGAGTTCAAAATAGTTATGAGTTCTAGAGCATTAAAGAAGTTTTACTCTCCATCAGACATATGCATGATTTGAAAGTATTGCTTAAAGTTTCCTTTAGCCTTGTGTAATAAGAATAACAGAAGAGTACAAATTTTAAAGCTAAAAGTATAATGACACATGAGATTGTGTTACATGTTCCATTTTATATGATTCATGAGCTTTGCATTTTATACTTATTCAAGCCATATGAGTCATTACTTATTACATTCATGATTTGATTAAAGAGTATTGATGTTGTTTTATATAAATGCATACACCCCCACATACTCAGTACATTTTCAAATGTTGATCCACATATACGTTTATGTGCTACATTGTCTTTTAATGTAGGTTCAGGTGCTCAGTACCAACCTCGTCAGTTATTTTTGAGTACTTCTATCTACAATCCTATAGTGGTGATTCCTCATAGTTCGAGGACCTATTTTTAGACATCTCTATATTTTGAGAGACTATGTTCTTATTTCTAGTTCATTTCAAGTCAGTTGGGGACCTGTCCTAATGGCTCTATAGTTAATGGATTAGTAGAGGCTTTGTCAGACTAGTTATTAAATTGTGGTTGTGTTGAGGTTTCCAATATTATGGTCGTTTGGACCAAGCATTTTCTTAGTAATTCCTTTCATATGATATGACTATGCTAGTGTTTGAATTATTTTATCTTGAAATAAGTGTTATTACTAGAAATAGGCTCAAAGGGTTAGCTTGGGGCTACTTGTAGCCTTAAGAACCATGTGAAATCCCAGGAGGCAATTTTGGTTTGTCACAAACTTGGTATCAGAGTCTAAGGTTTTAAAGGAGTCCTAAGGAGTCTAATAAGCCGCGTTCAGTATAGTCTTGATTATTGGCGTGTAGCGCGCCACATCTATGAGCTAGAGGCTGCAAGACATTTTAGGAAAAAGTTGTTTCTTTCTTTCAGATTCTATCGTACCTGCAGTTGTCTCTCTCATCTAATAATTTTTGCTCATCTATTTCAAAAAATGCCTCTCCAAAGAGAGGATGCCCATAGAAACGATAATGAGCAACCCCAGCCTGTTGATCCTTTGAATGAGAAGGTGTCTCATAATGTGTTTTGGTGGCCTTTCAAGAATTATCCCAAGCAGTCACCACTAATGTTCAGGCCAATAACTACGCCGCACTTGCTAATCAGCAGGGAGGTGATGTAGCCGCAGCTAGAATCTATAATTTCATGTAGATGAATCCACCAGAGTTTTATAGGTCCAAAGAAGGTGAAGACCCACAGTTGTACCTTAAGGGAGTGAGAAAGATCGCGCAGGTGATGCATGTTTCTGAGGAAGAAAGTGTTGACTTGGCGTCTTACAAGTTGTAAGACATAGCTTATGACTGGGTTGAATCATGGAGCAAGGGTAGAGGTAAGGATACTACTCCTATAACTTGGCAAGTGTTCTAAGATGCATTCTTGGACAAGCTCTTTCCACTTGAGATGAGGGAAGAAAAGATTGAGGGGTTTATAAACTTCAAGCTGGGCTCCATGACTATTAAGGAGTACTGCTTAAAGTTCTATTAGTTAAGTATGCTCCTAATTTGATTTCTAACACCCGGTCTAGTATGAGAAAGTTCGTGATCGGTGTTTGTAGGTTAGTACTGAAGAAGTGTAGGACTGCGATACTGCATAGGGATATGGATCTGGCTAGGTTGATGATGCATGCCCAGTAGATAGAGGCAGATAAGATTACAGAAAGAGATAAAGTGAGGGGTAACAAGAGGGATAGATCTGAGCAGCATAAGTTTATGCAGCCTAGGTTCCATAGAGGGAACCACTCTCAGTTTTAGAGGTATCCGTCTATGCCAGTGCCTTCATCAGCTAGTGCTCCCACATCTAAAAGCTGGCTGGAGTAAGGAGGAAGATCGTTTATGTCTAGGTAGCAGAACAGTATTGGTAACAGGACCTGTTATCCTCTTTGTGCTAAGTATGGTAGGGATCATCTCGATGATTGTTTCATAGATCTGAGGAGTTATTTTAGTTACAGCAAGCAGGGTTATAGACTTAGGCCTAAGGCTAAGATATTGAGCCTGAGGCTGAGATAAGTGATCACTGAGTTGAGGTTATAATCCTTGGTAAGAGTATGACGCCTCTCCCCAACAGGAGGACTCTTCCTTAGGAGGAAAAAAAGTTGGACTCCATGTAGCTCGCATGGTTTATGTCAGTTAAGAGAATCTCCCTTAAAATTAAAGCTTTGAGATAAGACATTTTCCTTTAAAACTAAAATACTTTCCCTTTATATGATTATTTTTTCCTAAAACTTGAAATGAGATATTTTTCTAACGTGAATGAAATACATTCAAGTATGTTCCAAAGTTATATGATTTCGAACTCCAAGTATTTGAGTTCAAAAGAGTTATGATTCTTGAGAATTAAAGAAGTTTTACTCTCCATGAGACACATGCATGAATTGAAAGTATTGCTTAAAGCTTCTTTTAGCCTTGAGTAATGAGAATAAGATAAAAGTACAAATTTAAAAGATAAAAGTATAATGACTCATGAGATTGTGTTACATGTTCCATTTTACATGATTCATGAGCTTTGCATTTTATACTTAATCAAGACATGTGAGTCATTACTTATTACATGCATGATTTGATTAAAGAGTATTGATGCTGTTTTATATAAATGCATACACCCCCACATATTCAATACATCCTCAAGTGTTGATCCACATATTCGTCTATGTGCTACATTATCTTATAATGTAGGTTCAGGTGCTCAGTACCAACCTCGTCAGTGATTTCTGAGTACTTCTATCTACATTCCTACAGTGTTAAGTCCTCATGGTTCGAGGACCTATATTAAGACATCTCCATATTTTGCGAGACTATGTTATTATTTCCAGTTCATTTTAAGTCAGTTAGGGACCTGTCCCAACAGCTCTTTAGTTCATGGATTAGTAGAGGCTTTGTTAGACTAGTTATCGGATTATGGTTGTGTTGATGTTTCCAGTATTGGGGTCGTTTGGACCGAGCATTTTCTCTATATTTCATTTCATATTATATGACTATGCTAGTGTTTGAATTATTTTATCTTGAAATGAGTATTATTATTAGAAATAGGCTCAAAGGGTTAGCTTGAGGCTACTTGTAGCCTTAAGCACTGTGTGGCATCTTAGGAGGCAATTTCAGGTTGTTACACATATATTTCATAGTCTCTTACTTTAAGTCATAGACTTTATTTATTTTAACTTAGTGTTAGCTACTATCGGGGGTATGTCCCAACATGTTTTAGATATTTAATTTATAGATGTGTTGTGGATGACAATTGAATTGGGTATATTGGATAGATTGTCGACATTAATAAAAGTTAGATATTGTATAAGTATTGACTAGTAGTATTATTTTTTGCTACTTGATACTTGGTTGGAGTTTATTCGACACTTACGAATTGAATAGATGGTTAGTTTGGGTTAACATGGTGATCTATGGTCTATGTTGATCTTGAGATGCCTACACGATATGTTTTGATTTTGAGGCATGTAAAGTTAGTATTAGATCCTAGGATCATGGTCAGTTAGAAGTCCACAAAGCCGTATCAAGTAGAGTATTTTTTATGGGTCTGTAGCATGCCAAACTTATAAAACAGGGTCTATAAGACATTTAGCAATAATTTCCTTTTTTTGTCTCAATCTAAAGCAATATAGAGTCTAGGGTCTTGAATTTTTCTAATTTTTAGTTGCTCATCTTTAGGATTTTGTATCCAAAAAGATCTGATGTGTAAGTGAGCTCTTCTATCCAACTAAGGACAATATGGACAAAGCTCATCAAATTTCTAGGATTCAAACTTGGTCGAGGGTCGTGACATCTTACTATCCTAGAGCAGTTTCACCTATTCCTACTAACCCTACTTTTGGTGTGACACTTCTCCTCAGTTAACTCAAAATGTTGGGTTCCATTTCTCCTTTGCTCTATTGGATCAAGTTGATATAAAGTCGTCCAAGAGAAAGTATTGCATATGTCTAGCATCCATTCTACGGCTAGTGCTTCCTACCTGAACCTATTGGGATGTGGGTATTTTCAAACTTGTAATACTCATAAGGCACAAGGTGCCCAACATCAGATCAGTGGGGCCCATTCCTCACTCAACTATCCTCTATATTAGTTTTGTGTTCCATCACACCATGGTTGTTGCAAGAAAGGAAAGAATTGGTTTTCTAAATATGGCCAATTTAGTCATATGCAATAGGAGTGTCTCATAATAACTACCATTTAGGTAAAAAAAAAAGTACTAGTTGACACTTCTCTAGCTCTTGTATCTAAGGGCGTCACTTCTAGATACGACATTAGTTTGGACCATCTCAATGCTCTTAATATCACTCGGGAGCTCGAGGCACCTTCTAATGCTAACTTGGGTATGTTGAACCTATCCTTTCATGATGTGTATTATTCACTTGACCCAGGATCTATTCTTTCTTATGTGACCTTGTATGTTACTATATATCTTGGTTTTGGGTCCTAAGAGTCTCTCAGTTCCCTTTTTGTTATTTCTACCTCAGTAGGAGTATCTATGGTTGTTAAAAGGGTCTATAAGGGGTATGGTATCTATAAGTGGTACAAAATCTCTTGTAGATATGATAGAGTTAGGTGTGGTTGATTTTGATATTGTCCCGAGAAAGGATTTGGGTGGCTGGTCATTATTTCTGCGTGCATTAGCTTGGCAAGGAGGACAATTCTGTCACGTAAAAGTGCAAGTTAAAATTAGATAGAGGTAACTGAAAGCATGATAGATCATGAAAGAAAAGAATTATTTCCTAAATTGTTCCTTACCCTCTTCCTTATAAATATGGAACACTTTACACTTATGATCAAGGCTCTACATAACATTCCTTGTCTGATTCCCTAGGACTCTTTGAACCTTTAGATTTGATACCAAGTATGTAACGCCCCAAAAATGGGACCCGAAACTTTATATAGTGCTCAAGACTACGAGTAGCCTCAAGCTTACCCTTTGAGCCTTCTACACATTTTGAAATCCATACAAAAAATAATCTAGGCATATGAAATACTTAAGTTACTTTCTTAAGTGAACTAAGTTTATATGAACATACTGTCTAGAAGTGCTTAACTTAAGAGTCTAAACAACCAACACTAGAAATCTGAAATATAACTAGCAGTCTGACAAGCCTCTACTACTAACAATTAGAGAGATGCTGGTACAAACCCCCAGCTAACTCGAACTAACTGAAAACAACTGAACAATCTACTTTAATAAGCTAGAAATATGAATAACTAGGTCCCCAAACTATGAGGACTTATCAACTGTCAAGATGTAGATAGAGATGCTTACGATCAATCACACTGCTGGAACTGAGCACCTGAACCTACATTATTAATCAATTTAGCACATGGACATATATGTGGATCAATACTTTTAGAATGTACTGAGCATATGAGGGTAAATGCATAAGTTAAATGATAATGCAATATTTAAATGAATCTTTCAAAGGATGCATGCTAAATGTAAATGACTCACCTAAGCTCAAATAAAACATATACTAAAAAATAATAAAACATGAATACATCGAACATAGAAAATCTTTATGATTCATAACACTTAGTTCTAAAAGCTACACTTTACTCTTTCTAATGGGAATTTCGTCTGACCTACATAAACTATATGAGTTATCATGGAGTTCAATATATCTTACCCATATTGGTAGAGTTGTTCTACTCTTGGAATTGGAATAGAACCTAGCTAGAGTGATCACTATACTGAACACATTAGAGGTATTTGAACCAATGGTGGCACGTAGTTCTAGGGAATTAAAACCTTGAATCATGCCCAACTCAGTGCTAATACTAATTCTTTTAATCTATAAGCTCATTCTGTAGGAAGTCCACCTTAAACTAGCATAAGGGTTTGTAATGAAAACCAGTTATACGTTTGACTATTTTAAACTATAATCAAAACTAATTGTCTAGATCCCATATCTTGTCTATGGATCAAAAGAACAAAAACCATGCTTAAAATAGTAATATGTGCTTTTAAAAGAATAGTTAAACATTATCTTTCTTGAAATATCAAGACTAAAACTTCTAGTTTGAAACCCATTCTGGAAACTCATGTCAAATCATCACAATTCATTCTCAATGATGAAAATTTTTTAAATACTTTAACAATTCTGGTCAAGATAGTGAAATTCAATTGTCAATATATAAAATCAAGTCACACGCATAAACAATGTACAAATAGCTTTGCAATTTGACATTTAAAATACTTCTGACTACATAAACTTCAAATATTGATAATTGGGTATGAACCCTAAATTGCAAATTATGCAAATTCATGTAATTTAAACTTTAAAAACTAGTTTTGGTCACAAGGATTAAAAGACTATCCTTGTTCATAACCCCACATACCTTATAAGTTTAAATTGATGTAGAAACTTGAACTTTGAATTCCTAACGATGTTTTTAAAGCTTCTTCTTGAAATTCTTAAACCCGAAAACTTTAATTCTTAGTTATCTTGAAAAAAGAACGGTGAAACTTTGGATTTGTTGAAGTTAAAGTAAAGCTCTAGGGTTTTCATGGAGAGACATTTGGTGAGGAATAAGTGTAATATGCTTGGTATAGGGTTAAATCTTCTATTTTAATGAATTGGGGGCATGGGAAAAAATGATTGAACTTTCCCTAGAATTTAAAATTCACAAGTAGAATATCGTTTAAGGCTTCAACGTAACATGGTGATACCATCATCTCTATACTGACTGCGATGCATTGCAATTGCGGTGAGTCACTGGAAAATGACAATTGTTGATTTGCTCTCCTCCCAACACGCCAAGACATCCATCACTATAGCCACCGTGACGTGGTGGAATCGCATTGAGCTACTATTTTTGGTAATCTAATGGGGTCTAGTCCTCGTCTAAAAAATCCAAAACTCACCCAAGAAATTCTATTTAGTCTACTGAACATGAATCAACTCAAGAACATATGTCTTGGGGTCGGGAAAGCCACTTTAAAATCCTCAATGTTAAAAGGAGTCAAAATATGACTAAGTTCCTCAATACTTAGTTAAATTTCCAAGCTATAAGACTTATGTGCAAATGTTGGGAGCTAAATTAAGCTAATTTTAATACATGGTATTATACATAACGGCAGTGATGAGAGGCCTAGACTTCAAGGCTGTTTTAGTAGGAACCAGAATAATTCTCGATTTAGAGGCAGACATTTTCATGGTAGATATACTCTGCATGTATCCTATTAGTCTTTTACCCATCCTAGTCGACCTGTTAAGGAATTATTCAAATTACATAGAAAGGTCAATCTAGTACTAGTAATCTCCTTGGTCAGGGCAGTGGTCAGTTTTGGAGAGGTTCATCTTCTGTTCATCTAGATGTGGTAGTTATTTTGGGTCAGTTAGATCTATTAGTTCTAGTTCATCTTGAGTGTCATGTTATAGTTGTGGATCTATTTATCACTATTTGAAAAATTGCCCTAGTTGTGGGGCGATTATTTCCTCAGCTCAAACTGTTCCCCATATTAGAGTAGTCCATCCCTTATATAAAGGAGGTTTAGGGTCATAGTGTTTTTTTGTCTTGTACTTGAGGAGCTTTTTAAGTATTCTGGACAGAATGTTGGTTAAGATCCCATCCAAGAGATAGGCATGGTTAGTTATATGTAGTATCTGGTAGACTCGAGGCTGAGTCATTAGATACTTTTACCATAGGTATAATTATGGTGTTTTAACAGTCGGCCCTTACTTTCTTTGATTTTGGATCTATTTATTCTTATGTATCTGGTTATTATGTTTCACAATTAGAGTTATCTTGGGATCTTTATATGTTCCCGTGTGTATCTACTCATATTGGTGATTCTTTAAGGGTGGATCAGGTGTTCAGATCTTTTGTTGTGACTATTAGATATATTTAGACTTATGTTGATCTTACTATTCTTGAAATGTTGGTTTTTGATGTGATTGTGGGCATGGACTGGTTATCCAACATCATGCATTCATGGATTGTTTTATCAAGACTGTGATATTCGCCATGCTTGATATACCCCCAGCCATGTTGCTTGGAGTTGTTGCCATAAACTATTGGGGATTATATCTATATGTATTCTAGGAAACTTTTATTGAGGGGTTGCGAGTCTTATCGCACTTATATTTGTGATACTAGTGCGAAGAGTCTATCGTTGAACTTGTTCCTGTATTTTGTGAGTATCCTATTGTGTTCCGTACCGACCTACCTGATATTCTCACTTTTCATGAGTTTTAATTTTCTATTTATCTTGATACTGTCACTCGACCTATTTCTATGGCTCCTTACTGTATGGCTCCTGTCGAGCTTAAAGAACTAAATTCTCAGCTTCAGGATCTTCGTGGAAATATTTTATTAGACCGAATGTATCTCCTTAGGGCTTTTCAATGTTGATTGTGATGAAGAAGGATGGATCCACTTGACATAACCCAAACCTTGGCCTTTTTGTAATGAGCATCCTAAGTACCACAAAAATGGGAGATCGCCCCCGATACCTAATGCAACCAATCAACTAACCAGAAAACAATAACCAAATCCATAACCATTCGATAACACACCAAATCTATAGTTGATCCATACAAAGCCTCAAAAAGTAATCCAAGAATATCCTATTGGGATGCCCCAGACCATAGCCAAAACCAATGTCTAAGTATGAAACAACAAAGACCAAAGAAACCTAAAGCAAGAAATAGAACATTCTGAAGTATGGAAACTCACCACTTCAAGTGAATGCAAGCTATCCCCGAATCCAAGTTAATGAGAAGGAGGGGTGATATATGACCAACACCTGCATCGCATAGGGATACATCGTCTAAGATGGTTAGCAATTGAAGCGCTAGCATGTAACTCAAAGATAAGTTGAAGATAATGCCAACAATGCAAAACCAAATAATTAATGCATATAACTAATGCAATACATACATATACATATGTATATATACTTTGCCAGGATAGGGAACATGATCAACATGCCTTTATAATTATTAAAATGGGTTGTGTAGCATAACCATCATAATACAAGGCACCCATGGGCTATTTAGACCAAACTCTCCCTTAGCTTGAAGGGCCCTAGTTCATGTAGCCACACAAACCATAGAATATTGATATCCATATATTCCTCATGGGGGACTTAAAACTCCCAACATAATTAAGGTGACGTAGAACCAATGTATACAATATGGGAGACTCGAACCTCCAGGTCATATAGACACCCACGCCGGCTAGCGCATTTTCTAGTGTTAGTCATTTGGACTCCACTTTCACATCCCGGCTACATATCTGGTTTTAAATACCAATTTAAAACATTGTTTACACATGGACACAACCATTATTACAATTACTTACCAAAGGTATCTAATTGGTATCGTCATACCATCCCTACTTGCAAGTTTGTACAATATGCCATAACCATTACAATTCGACTTTAGGACTCAAACCCATTGTGTATACAGAGCCATCAACTCAATTCAACATTTAGGGACTCAAACCCATTATCTATTAAATAAATAAATCAATTTTATGTTAAGGACTCAAACCCTTGAATCCAATTGAACCACAAAGGTTACAATTTAAATCATTACATATCAAACAAGGCCATCAGTAAACCGTTTACCAACCAATCATATTGATTAGGCCAATGCCTTAGTTCAAAACACCCTTTAACATGTTCTTAGTTTATTTTCTTAGGCATTTTCACAAACTCTTTGAGGGAATACTGATAGCGCCCAAGAACACAATCAAGTGTACGTGTTCGACCAAGTAATATAGTGGTATTCAAGAAAGCCAAATATTGATCCAACAGGGACTTTTTCTAACGACTATTCAATTATAGTTCACAATTTAGATTAACTGATGCAAGCGTAAGCAAAATAGAATTTTGAATATTTGTAAACTAAACATAAAGTATATAGTGCATAAAATAAAGACTTGAGACAATCAAGAGAGTAAACACCAGAGTTAAAGAACTTTGAACTATCATACTATGTGATTGAACTTCATTTTTTAACTTGCTTATCTTGGTTGTTGATTCGTAGGGTTAATCACATGATCATTGTCTCCTAACCTCTAATTATTTAGCTAACTTGAACATTACAACTACATCATTGAACGGGGATGTAGTAATCCCATGAGGTGCTTACAGTTATCATCCGACATGTGAATCAAGTAAGGCTTCTTGGTACATCTATGTCCTACATGCTAATTTAAATCCCTTATTTCATTAATGAATAAGAACCTTACTTTGTTCATGCCCATGTTCTATCTTCCTATTCCATCTCTCGAGATCACATGGTTGACAATATATGTATTTTAAAGGTGATCAATAGTTAAAATAATTTAAAAAATGATAAACAAGCAACCAAATATGATAAGAAAATTAAACAAAATGAATACAAAACAATAGTCTTTATGTTCTTGGCTTTAACTCCAGAAAGAGAGTTTTAGCCATTCATAGTCATTATTATTATCCAAATAGTTGTATGAATGATCAAAACCATAAAGAAGCTAAATAAAATAATGTAAAACCTAAAAGACAAAGTTGAAAAAGCCTCCACAATTGTCAAAAACGTCCAAGATGATTAAATAACGTGCATAATGTCCTATTTATACTAATATGTCAAACCTTAATCGTGTAGGAGAAGGATTTGCAACTTGGTGTGTGTGGGATGTCAATGCGCCGTGTTGCTTGCTCAACTTATTTAGACAATACATCGCGTCACATAATCAAGTAAAGTAGAAAATGCATCACGTTGCTTGTTTAAATCAACTATGCATAGCATCGCAGCTCCATCGGCATTGTCTCACTGGAAGTTGCATAAAAAACTTTGGCTAAGTGTTTCATCATCCTTTCTTTTATCCAAGCCTTGTGGTATGTTTCCAAGAATTTCAAGCCTTTATATCATCAATATATCATCAATATATGCTAAAAAAAGATCATACATCAATTTACACCACGATATAGAGATAAAAACAACACATCATCCATGACGATGAACCAAAAAATGAGCTAAGACTAGGCTAACTCACATTGATCTTATTGTTTTGACTCTTAACTTAATCAAATTAAACTTTCTACATTCTAAAAAAGTTGTTTCATATATAATTACACATTTCAACCATTTGGAACTGATTTAACACATTAGAATCCAACGAAACCAACTAACACACACCTAACTCAAGCTAGTAAAACTACATTTCTCGATTAAACTATACATGACTCAATTAAGTACAATTTTTTAAAAACACTTTTAACCACTGTAATCACATCCTTGAACACTTAAACGCTTATTTATATCCTAATTAACACATTGAGCAAACAAGTTTCCCTCAAAACAAGGCTAAATAAGCTAAGATAATGACATTGGAGTGTATAAAACCACCTCAGATCATCACCCAACACTTAAAGCCTTGTTTGTCCTCAAACAACTCTTAACTATAAACATCATAAGCTGAGGAGAATCTACACTAATAATAAATGCAAAACAATCAAGCTAGTACTACAATGATTACACAGAATACATGTTTCTAGAGTAAGCATGTTATATACACAAATAGTTCAAGAACACTACTCCAAAACATCCTAGACTCAAGAACTAACTGTACAAGTTGCAACTTATACATATTGGTCAATCAAGGAGATCATAAAAAATCACCCACCTTTATCAAACACGTGCCCTCACAATAAGAGAGTTACCTATAATCTATCACATAAAAGTATTTTATTACATGATGGGTACAAGAATCAAATTTCGGTCACTCTTATATGGAATTCACACGTTACACATATGAACCATAAGGTTTCCCTTAGTATTATATAAGAATGTTAAACTTAGGATCAAATAGGTTTTTTCGGGTTGTAAGGCAGGCTAAGGGACGCGTTAGAACTATTTTGGATAAGAATAGTGACTATCTTCCTTAAGCGCTTTAATACAACAGTTTATACAATTAAGATCAATCTCTAACAACCAACTTAAACCACTTTTGTCTACCTCATTCATTTATTTTCAACCTATCTCATTAAGTTCATTAACATACATTATGGTGGGAGGATTCTATGCATAACTCATTAAATTTGAATGAATTTCTATTCTTTTCATTACTCAACTCCCCACCACAACACATAACAATTCTTTTGAACACCAAGAACTATCACTTTGGGGCTTCAATTTCAACTTTTTCTTCTTTAATTTCACACTCCTTAACTCTCTAAATTTACACTAAAGTGCTTAGGAGATTTGGATCAAATTAAGGTCTATCAAAGAAGGTAATGAGCTACGCATGTGGCTTCCACATATTACACAAGGGTAGGTCAAAGAGAAGGTATAAAACAAGGCTATCAAACAAATGCCTATATCATCTCCTAAACCCACACTCATTATTAAGCTATGCGTATACACAGGGAAAGTTCTAGACATCACATACAACCATGAATTTACAAATACCTTACATGCACATGGCATATGCTCAACTCATGTAGGATCAGCATAGACTCTCTACCAAACAATAGTATGAATTAAAATTTTAAGCCACAAGTATAAGAGTCATAATCATGAGCCTAGGATTCTCAAAAGTAGCAATTTACACAATCAACATGCTTTTACAACCAAAACACTTGCATCATGCAGTCACATATAGCACCAAAAAAATATCTCACTTATTCCTAACAAAAAAAAATTAAATTTATCCTAAAAATCTAAGTTGTCCCTAAAGTACACTTTTAAAAGTAAGGATAGAAATTCTCCCTGAGGCCTTTAGGACTAGCTATTAGAATCATTAAATATCAAGAGGGTCTGGGGACCCCACACTTAGTCTTTGACATACTTCTTAGCTCAGGTTTCCAGTACTCAAACTTCCCATCAACCTGTAACTCAACAAAACAAAAACTACCTGAAGTAAAAACTAAAAAAATCTAAAAATAAAACATTTCTACTTAACTTGGGTTGTCTCCCAAGCAACGCCTGATTTAGTGTCACAGCACGACCCAACTCAACTTAACAAAGTTCCTTCATCCTTTTTCTCACACTTGGAGGCCATCTTTTTATTAGTTTTTGACCTCTTAAGTGTGAACTCTCAAGGTCAACAACTTTCACAACTTTAGCCTTTTCAGGCTCATTAATTTACATCATGTAAAGCTTAGGTGGTGTGTGTTTCAGGTGTCTAAAGGTGTATTGTTTGGAATAAACTACACCGCCCCACACTTATCTTCTTCAAACATAGTAATAATACACAAGTCTTTATAGTGGGATAGTGTGTTAAGCTGTTTTTAAACTTTGAAAACTGCCACTTCATCTTCCAACCTCATTGTGAGTATACCATCTCTTACATCAATCAAAGCTCCTCTAGTTGCTAAAAGTGGCCTCCCCAAGATTATTGGTACCTATTTGTCTACCTAAAAATCTTGAACAATAAAGTCAGTAGGAATAATAAACTTAACAACCTTTATGAGGACATCCTCTATTAGTTTTTCAGGGGGGGTTATGGTCTTATTTACCAGTAGCAGTAGTATAGAACTCACTCTAGGCTTCCCCAAACCCAATGTGTTGAAAAAATACAAGGGCATCAAGTTGATACTGGCCCCTAAACACTAAGTGCTTGAACCACCTCATTGTCTCCAATCTGAAAGGGGAGAGTGAACTTCCCAGGGCCCTTATGCGTTTTGGGTATATTTTGAGTAACCAAAAAACAACACTCATCAGTGAGTGCTACTGCCTCCATATCCATCAACTTAACTTGGTTAGAAACCACATCCCTCAAGTACTTAGCATACTTGGGTGTTCCTTGCAAAACATCTAATAGAGGTAAGTTAATGTATAGCTCTCTGAATATGTGAATGAACTTCTTGAAGCACGCGTCCTCCTTTTTCTTTATATGCCTATGTGGGAAAGTTAGTTGTGGGATCGTTTTCACTTTTTCAACAACTTTTTATTTTGAGTGCTTGGACTTTCTTGACTTAACAACAAATCTTCCATTTACCTATTAAGTCACTACATCAGCATCTTCCTCCATAGTTTCCTTTGGAGGTTCTTTATTAAGATCTTTACCGTATTTCAAAGTGATTTCCATTACTTATTTTGGATTTTTAGTATCACCTAGCAAACTACCTTGCGGCCTGGTATTTAGTGTTTGTGATATCTACCCCAACTGCAACTCTTTTTTGCTCATGGTCGTTTGCTAGTTCTTTATATCTGCAACCAACTATGTTTGATTAGCTAAAATATGTTTCATCATATCTTCAAAGTAGCTAGTTGACTGATATCCTTGTGCATGTCGTTTTTGAATTTGTTGCTATTAGGACTTCCAAGGATGATTCAGTGGCTGAGTCTGCCACTTCATGTTATAGGCATTCCCATAATTCTTTCTCTGAGCATTTTCCAAATACAACACATACTCAAGATTGGCAGCACACATAGATGTTAAATGACCGTGGTTAGCACAAATTTCACACCAACTACTAGTCTGCTAAACTATATTAACTGCTGTTATAGGCAGTGTAGCTCCCAATTTTAGGCTACTAAACACAATGTTGATAATATTTTTTAATACAGCAACCTTAGTTGATAAAGCGGTATATTGGTGAACCTCTGGCACACCAACAACTTTCTTGGTTGCACTCATAGAATCACCATGCCTCTTTAGATTTTCTTGTACAATGTTGTTCAATAAGGTGTACAACTCATCATAAGTCAAATCCAGCACTTGAACACCTCCAGCTGAATCTTGCAAAATTATTGTGTTATGGTAAAGTGCTTCTACAAAAGTATGTGAAAGTACCTCATTAGACTATTGATGATGTTGACAATCCTGATGAAGTTACTTGAACCACTCTAAAGCATGATAGAGGTTCTCATCTAGCCTCTATTTGAAGCTCATAATCTCAGTATGAAGTTTTGCAATCCTGCTAGACAAAAAAAAAATTGATGAGGAAATTTGGGCTAAGTCATTCCATGATGTTAATGAATTCACTGGCTCAGATTTCAACCACCTTTTAGCTTCCCCAATAAGCGAATAGGGGAAGTTTGTCAACCTTATAAAATCAGAATTCATATCTGTCGGAATGAATGGTTAGTGAGCTCAATGAAATTCTGCAAGTTGACCTGTGGATCTTCACGTGCAAGCCCTATAAATTTTCTACTACTAATCAATAGTTGAACCATATTGTTTTTTTAACTCAAACCTCTCTCTAATAGCTGGTTTCTAAAAAAGTGAGGTTAGATTCACAAGGTTGAGAATATATGTATTCTAAGGGTAATCAATCCTTAAAATAATTAACACAAGGATAAACAAGAAATCAAATATTATAACCAAATTAAACAAAATCAATTCAAAACAATAGTCTTCATGTTCTTGGCTTTAACCCTGGAAAGGGTGTTTTAAGAACCTCATAGTCATAATCATCATCCAAAAAATTGCATGAATGATCAAAAACATAAAGAAGCTAAATTAAAGAATGTAAAACCTAAAAGACGAAGTTGCAGCAGCCTCCTTAATTATTCAAGACATCAAAGATGATTACATAACGTGCATAAGTTCCTTTTTGTTATAATATGCCAAGAGTTAGCCGTGTAGGAGAAGGATTCATAACTTGGTCGTGTGTGGGATGTCCAACAACATTGGTTTTAAAAACCATCATTAACGAATCATAATCAATGTTTAAAACAAATGATATTTGACAACTAACAACAAAGGTAGAGTCACGTGCCTTATTCACGAAGATTCATGGAAGGAATTCGACTCTTGAGCCTCTAGATGAACACATTGTAGAAACACAAGCCCAATTTTTAAGAGAAGGTTTAGAGAGAGTTTATGGAGTGTTTTGATCTTTCAAAGTGTGTTATAAGAGGCCACAATGTATTTTAAGATGTGGGGACTTAAGGGTTATAGAGTGGGAAATATCTGGAATACCCTCAGCTTAAAAACTAAAAATAGGTACGCAGGAGGGTACGACCACACTACCCAAACCGTACCTACAACATAGAAGTAGTACCAACCACTCTTACCCTAGGAAGCAACCTGGACCCCTACACTGTCAAATATACGACCACATGGATCAACTCTTATCTAATGAAATGATTGGAATCGTAGAACTGTATCCTAGGTAGAATAGAATAATATAGGCTAGATGTAGGACATCATACGACATGGAATCATGCTTCTCGTACCCTAATAAATGACTAGTATGATGTCCATTCTTGGCTTGGACAGACACCAACCAACCATAATAATTATCATACGAATTGATGAACCTAAGACACAACCACATCATCCGATAAGTATCATCAAGTCATATGATATCTAGAAACTCAAACTAAGGAAATATTCTAAGGGTCAAATGTAAGGTGTTACAATTCTCCCCCACTAAGATTTAACATAATATTATCAATCAAACTTTCCTCTAACAAGGTTAGAACAAAAAACAAAATAAAACAAATCTAAGAAGATCAACACATACCTCAAGAACAAATCTTTGAAATAGAGAACAAATGCACTTGAATTTCATGTCCTCTTCCGCCTCATAAGTAGCTTTTTCAACCTTATGGTTCCTCTAAAGAACCTTTACGGAAGCCACATCCTTTGACCACAACTAACAAACTTGATGATCAAATTTTTCACTAGGGACTACCTCATTAAATAAAAATTAAAGATACCCAACCCTTCAAAAGGAACAACTGATGTAGGATAACCTACCTACATATATTCTCAACATATAGAAATAGAAAACCAGACAAATAAAGATCAATCTAAAAGGAAACTCCAACTCATACACAACATTTCCAACCATCTTAAAGACCAAATATTGACCAGCATAACGGGAACTGAGCTTTTACTTTTTACCGAGCCTTATAACTATATTCATTGAAGAGACCTTTAAGAATACCGAATTGCGATCCTTGAACTCCAACTCCCTAAGCCTCACATACACATAGTACTTTTGGTGAGTTTGAGTAATTTCAACCTATCACAAATTACCTTACACTTTTCCAAGGCTTGGTGAACCAAATTAGGGCCAAACGACTAACCCTTACCTACTTTATATCCCCAATAGGAGAACTACATCTCCTACCATTCAATGACTTAAAAGAAGCCATAAAAATGCTAGAGTGTTAATTATTGTTACAAGAAAACTCTGTAAAATGCAAATTGTAAACCCAACTACCACCATTGTCAATCATGTAAGAACTTAGCATATATTCTAATGTCTGAAAGGTCCTCTTTACTTGTCTATCCGACTATAGGTGTAAAGCGTTACTAAGGCACACTTTGGACCCCAAGCCTTTCTTAAAAAATTGCTAAAAATTCTTTGAGAACGGAGAACCACAATTCGAGATGATAGAATAAGAGAACCATGAAACTTTACAATCTCTTTAAGATAAAACTTAGAATAATCCTCAATAGAATAACTAGTCCTCATGGGAAAAAGGTGAGTAGACTTGGTCATCCTATCCACAATGGCCCAAATCGAATCACAATAGTTCTGAGACAAAGGAAGACCAGTAACAAAATCCATATTAATCATCTCCTATTTCTATTCACATAACTCAATCTCTTTGTACAGAGCTCCGGGTTTTATGTGCTCAACTTTCACTTATTAAAAACCATGCACTTTGCCATATAGTTAGCTATATCTTACTATATATAATTCTACCACTAGAACTATTTAAGATCATGATACATCTTTATAGATATAAGATAAATAGCATAATGAGATCTATGAGCTTTAGCCTTAATTCTTTCCTATAATCCATAAATATCGGGAATACATAACCTAACTTAGTACCTCAAGATACCATTGATGAGTGGTATTTTTTACCACTCATTCATACGCATTATTTATGCACAATTCCTTGATTCGAATGCATAAATGAGACAAACTTGCAGTTAAATATACTAATATCCACTCGATGTAGGTAAAGAGCTAAGGATGTCAAAAGATATAGATTGGAGCTAAAGATGATAAAGAGGGAGCAAAGAAGAGTGCATCTGAAGACTTTGATGCAGAGTGCATCTGAAGACTTGGATTGCATCAACCTCGATTACCGCGACCACGATCCCCTAGCCACGGTTGTGGTTAGTCAAGATGGTCAGAGAATTTCTATCACAGAATTTAACTCTAGTTATGCAGGTGCGGTCATGGTCAAATACATGCGATCAAAGATCAGCAAAAACTCGACCAAGGGCAGAATTGTAAAATGTCATGGACAAATAAAAAACCCTTTGTTCTTTGGGTATTTCTTGTCTCATACTATAGTTTTGAATTCTATACTTGAAACCCTAATTGGGTAAGTGTGTAATAAACTTTGGAGACTCAAATTTCTTTGTTTTTTATTGAATAAAATATATTTTGGTTGTCCCACATAGTATATCTCTCTTTACATTCTTCATGTGTAGCTAAGTATTTTGGTCTTGGGATTATAATGAATTAGTGTGTAATTATATATAGGTATTATTGGGTTTGCATGGATTTTAGTTGTTGAGTATGGATTTAACTTTTGCTTGAGCTTATGAGTTAGGATTTGATGGGTAAAAACTCCAAATTGCAAAATAGGTTTGATGGGTGAAATCTCCAAGATCTAGAAACCCTTTGTCATCCTTGAAAGAGGGACTTAACTGAATATTAGGTAACCCATAACATCCATAAAAGAGGGTTATCGAGGGATAAGGCAATGGTGAACAACGATGTCTATTATTTACTACCCTTTGCAATATTAGAAATAAGTGTTTAGGAAGCATAAATCATGTCAAGAGCATCATCCTAGAAATAAGGATGCTTGGTTGAGGTTTTGGGTGGTTACATAAAATCCACACTTGTTAGGTGCTCAAAAGAGCCAATGGGTGAAATTATTTTGGTTTTATTGAAAGATTGACCTCAATGATATCTGACCTAAACTATACATTAATTAACAACTAAATCCCATGATAAACCAGTATTATCCCACATACTTAACCTCTAAGGAGACATAATCCCAAGATTCCTCCTAACATTTTATTTAGACCAAAGATAGCATTCACCCCATATTGGTTGAAGTTTGAGTGAAGAATTTTCAACAAATCCCCCTATTTACATATACATATTATTTCTATTAGCATTCCAGGTAACCTTATTGTAACTTGAGTACCTATAGGTTGTAAGTCTATAGCATTCACTCCTTGAGATTCGACCCCATTTTACATTGGGTTACTTGATAACAACTACCTCACCCCTCAAGTATGAGAGTGAGTTGAGCATTATAGAAATGGTGCTTTTGTCGGGGAGTAAAATATAGATTTTACAAGTGTGGTGCTATTCTTACTTGGAAATACCCAGAGTGGGGTAATTCACTTTATTTGTTGTTTTTACCTATTTTGTAGGTAATCAAAGTATGAACTGAGAAATGTGTGATAATGCAAGTAATTTTAGGCCCTTTGATGCCCCACTAGATGATGAAGGCCAATTAAATTAGGTGGGGTAAACAAGTGTTATCCACATCCCACCAACCAATGGGAATAATGTGTTTTATCTGTCTAGCATGATGCTTTACATGTTGCAAATGAAAGTATTATATGGGGGTCAAGCATACGAAGATCCAAATGTTCATTTAAAAACTTTGTGAAAGTTTGTGCACCATTTAACATAGTGCATTTTATGAAAGAATTCATTATGCTTTAAGTCTTCCTATTTTCACTAACGGGCAAGGCAGTTTTATAGCTCCGCTCACTTTCACCCGGCTCATTCACCTCTTAGAAGAACCTCACCACGGTGTTCCTTAATAGATACTTCCCACTAAAATTCTTCATAAGTAAGATGAGATTGTAAAATTCTTACAATTGAATGAAGAACCATCGTTTGAACCATGGGAGAGGTTTAATGGAAAGCTAGCCCAACGCCCAAATCATGAGGTCCCGGATAATATTCTCCCTAAGATTTTCTATAGAGCTCTTGACCCATTGAACAAAATGGTTGTGGATAATGTGGTAGGTGGCTCTATTAAAAAATTGCATCATCTTGTGGCTATCCAATTGATAGGTAAAGTATCTAAACAAAATATGGGGTGGCATACCCGTGATGCTGATGATCCTAAAACCCCTTCTACTACCTCTGTGGTGACCAATGATCAAAGAAAATAAGAAAAGAAAAAGGAGAAGAACATATCCAAAATGGTAGCCCAGATTGATCTTCTAACAAAACATGTTATGGGAATACCCGCTAAATCAGTAAATGTCGTAACATCAAAGCCTTATGAAGATGATGATGAGGCAAAGAAGTTGGATAAATAAATTCGGTACTTGGAAAACTACTCAGGGGTTTCCCTCCCTGCCTATCAAAGGCAAGGTGGGAATCAAGGTTGGATGGATCAAAATCGGGATAGATATTAGAGATATAAAGAAAGTGACTATGACCGCTATGTTCCTCCTCATGATAGGGATAAGGTCAAGGAGTCAAATGTCATTGACCCAAAAAAAGTTTAAGACCAAAAATGTCTTGGCACTAATCTTGAGTAGAGTTGAAGATAGAGACAAAATGGTCCATGAGTTGAAGGGTGACTTCTCCGTACTCTTCCAAATGGTGGTGTCTCACTCCACCTCCATTAAATAATTAGAGACCCAAGTCGGGTAAATATCCATGCAACTAAATGCAAGGGGTAGAGGTAGACTTCCGAGTGACACAATTGCTAACCTAAATAATGAAACACAAGTCCTAGCAATTGTTACTAGAAGTGGGAAAGCACTTAAAGATCCTCTTAGATGAGATATGACTAAAATTATGCCCAAAGACAAGGCAATAGAGGTGACACCTCAAAAAAGAAAAGCTAATAATGAGAAAGAGATAGATGAAAGAGATAAGAAAGTGGTAGAAGTTGAAAAGCCTATAGGAAAAGAAAATCCAACCATCCATGTTCCTCTTCCATTCCCTCAATGGTTGCATAAAAGAAAGAGAGTGAAAATTTATGACAAAACTAAGCAATCATTCCATAAATATCCCACTAAAGAAAATTCAAGAGATTCCAGGATACACTAAATTAATTAAGAAGTTAATGTCCAATAAGAACCTCGTTAAGGGTAATACCATTAAATTTACTCATGGGTGCAACGCTATAATTGATAGGAAAGTTACGGAAAAGAAAAACAACCCTGGAGCCTTCACTATCCCTTACACTATTAGGACTTATGAGTTTGCAAAAGCTATTTGTGACCTTGGTGTAAGTATCAACCTAATGTCGTATATCATCTATAAGAAACTAGGTTTAGACACTCCTACACCAACCTCGATGCGACTTTTGATGGCGGACTGGTCCATAAAAAGGCCAGTGGGTATATTTTTGTCCTCATAAAGGTGGACAAATTTATTATCGTAGTAGATTTTGTTATATTGGATTGTGATATAGACCAAGAGGTGCCTATAATTTTAAGTTGTCCTTTATTATCCACCGGGAGAGCCATTATTGATCTAGAGTTGGGGGAAATGAAATTTCGGGTGCAAGAAATGAGGTACATTCAAAATTTGCAAGTCAAAAAAGCAAATCGTGGATCTCCAAGTAGTATCTATGGTGGATGTTGAAAATAAAACAGTGAAAGATGAGAGATTTTACACACGCCGTGAGATTGAAAGAAGAAAGATGTCATACCACGATAATAACTATGGCGCTAGGTGGAAGGCAACCCACAAATCAATGGGAGTGTCTCATATACTTTTTTGTTATGTCCTCTTAATGTAGAAGTTGTCTTTTGCATTTGAATAGCCCATGCATTTGTGGCACTCCAGATTAGATTGAATGATCTTTGAAAAGGGTCAAGTGTGAAAGTTTACTTTGAAAATTCGACAAGGAAAATTTTGTGAAAATTGAGTACAATACTGAACAGGGGAAAACAAGAAAGCAAAAACTTCTCTCAGTTATCGTGATCGCGACCACCATGAGTGATCACAACTACATAGATTTCCATGGGCGCCCCCTTACTACGGTCAAGGTTATTTTAGTCATTTATCCCCTAGTCTCATTATTTTCCATCACACTCCCTTTTCAAGATTATACTCTTAAATCTACGCTATATTGTTGGCCATGTTGTAAGCTCTCGAACAGCCTTCGTGCATATCGCTCTTGTATCACAACTCCAGTAGCTGACTTAAACCCTTGCTTTTATTTTTTAAATTAGTCCATTAAGTATATGGTTAATAAAGGGACTAAAATTTATGAGTGTTATGCTTTACATATGACCATAATTATTATGGTTGTGGTGTTGGGTGCTTGATTGAGGTGTGCACACAAGAGGAGAAATCTTGAGCACCTAATAATGTGTGGAAAAAAGTAGACAAATGAGATGTGCACACCTAGTGTTTGATAAATTAGTCAAATAAACTTTCAATAGTAATGTTTGCTTCTTAAAGGGCGCATTCACTCACCTGTAGCATTGTTCACCTGATCTTTATTTGAACCCATATTGCAAAACATGCTAGTAGTCTGAAGCTGGGAGGAAGTCGAACGTATAGAGCTGGAATGGAACCATTCTAAGGTGTCACAATCAAAGACCGTGACCATGGTAATGCAAACATAGTCCTGACTCGTGATCGCAGTAACTAAGGATAGGTTTCTTCCATGCCAAAAATCCTGTGCTTCCAATTTTTGGGCTATGCAACCCCAAGCATCTAGTCCACTAAACTTTAATGATTAGTATAGCACATCTTGAATAATTAAAATGTCATTGAATGATATAATGTGTGCTTAGTGCTTTCAGGAAAACTTCATGGATAAGTATGATCACAACCGATTTATGGTAACTAAGTACCATAATCACTACTATCATGATCTTCTGAAGAAAAAGTTGCTTCCAAAAAGAGAGATTTGCTTGTAGAATATGCCGGAGAAACTACCAGCCTTTCACATCAAACTTGAAGCCACTGGGTGGAGGTGCTTTGACCTGGATCCATGTCGTACAAATGAACAATGGGTCCAGGAATTTTACGCCAATATCAGTGAGGTATCTTTCTCGGAGCCACTTAATGTGACTGTAAAGATTTGGGAAAAGCCGATGAAAGTGGGGTTTAAGCAAATCAATTATGTGTATGGGCTCAAGTAGGAAGACATAGGTTAATTCAATGCAAAGGGGTGTAAATCAGGGAATTGGTTGGCACAACGACTATGTCCCAAAAAGGAAGTCTTGTGGACAAAAACTAAAAGCAACATCTCCATGAATGACTTCACTTCCGAGGCTTGGATATGGTTGCACATCATTTGTAACCAAGTTTCTCCTTGTACCCACATAACAATAGTCCCTGAATTATGTGCTCGGATGGTTGCTTGTATTATAGATGGCATCTCCTTAGATGTTGGTCAACTTGTGGTTAATGAAATAAAATATTTAAAAAATCAAGGTGGTACAAATATCTTTACCCTTCTCTAATTACTGAGCTTTAAAAAAGAGCACGGGTGGAAGAGTATTCTAGTGGTACATGGGTACGTCCTAGTGCCCCCATCTACCTATTGAGGATTCAAGGAGAGGGTGCACCGAGAAAAAGCAAGAGAAGAAAGATTAACTTAGAAGATCCAATATGTAGTTAACCGGAGCCTCTTAGGCCAACAACTATAGGACCTCTTAAAGAGATTAGAGTTAATATTGTAACCATTAAAGAGCTTGTGGCTAGCTTGCCTCTAGGGCCAGGAGAGCCCTTCATCACCCATAACTCATATGTGTCACATGCCGATTATGATGAGTATAATAAGGACTAAAAGAAGCAAAAAGCTACTATTGATCGGTTTGAGAAAGCTTACTCCTCTTCGGCGACATCACACTGGGCCTTCAGAGCACATATGAAAATATGATCAGTTGGGAGAAAAATAAGTCGAGTTCTTTACCATAATATAGAAAGGGGTGAAGGGTCTATAGAAGGTTCTGAAACCCCAAAGTAGGCTTTCTACTCTTTAGGAGGACAATGATGATGAGGCTCCAACCGAATGGTCAGGTTTTGAGGAGGATGGTGATGATGCAGAGTCTAAGAGTGATAGCAATCCTTGATGCGGTTTCAGGGAGCACCCTTATCTGTTTTTCCCTTGATTATTTGTGCAGTGGGGATATTTGGGCCTATATCATTGATAGTTATGCATACTTCTCTGCTCTTTTGGATAATCCTTAGCTTTATTTTTATTTGAGTTGTAATATCCAAGAACTTTGATGGTGCCCACAATTGCATGGACTAGTTAGTTGTTTTTGTTAGTTTATCATTTTAGTTTGAATTACTCTAGATGAGTCTTGCCATCGTGATTGGGTTTCTATCAGTAGGTGCAGGGGTAGTCTGAGTACTCATGGAATTGAACCTATAAAATGCAAAAGAAGTCTGAGTACCTGTAGCATTGATTTTTTTGGATCACATTCATATCCATTGGTGAAGTCTGAGTAACCATATGGATAGTTCACCCGTACTATGATTCACAATGTAAGACTATGGCTTGGGTTGTTTCCATTATTAGCAAATTATGCGTAGGGTAAATACAAAGGTGAACAACCTTCCTGTCCATAAATTTTACAAAATTTGAAGGCATGGACATAAGCAACATTTTAATGATATTTTCTTTATTTTTATTACTTTGAGAGTTAACATTGGAAAGTTAATGAATACCCCATCTTTATCTCAATCGGATAGAACGATTGAACTCTCTTGACGGTATTCACATGCCTTGTGTGTAAGGTTGATTGTCTTCATCTTTTGTATACTTGTACAATATAGAACTGGACCCTTTAGTATTTCAAGGCTAATTTAGACTATACTTGGTTGGAGAAATGATCTTAGGCTATCTTTATGCTTTTGGTACCCACTTTAAGACTAAAACGCTTACCTTTGCATAAGTATAATCCCTCGTACCCACTTCGAGCCTTTGGACCTTTCTTTTGTAAACACATTACAAGCCATGAACCATTCTTTATATACCTTTTTTGAACCATACCCTTCTTGAACTTGAGAATGTAATTTGAGACAAAAAGCCTAAGTTGGGGGTGTAAAATATTAAAGAATGAAAGTTTGGTGCCACAAAGAGTTAGTGTATGCCTAATGTGCCTAAGTTTTGAATGGAAGCAAATAGAAGAGGAAAGGACCCAACAAAGAAAAGATAGCTTTAAATTTGCAAGAAAATGAGATAAAAGAAGTTGGGTGAGAAAAGAAAGAAAATAGGAGGCATGATAAAAGGAAGAAACCAAGGAGAGTGGCTAAAATTTATAGAGAAAAAGAAAGAATTTTGAAAAGTTTGATGTAGATGTTTAATGAAGAGTGTAGCCATGCTGTTTCCAAAATGATATCCTACCCTACCCCAACCATACATTACAAGCTTAGAAAGCCCTTTGAGATCTCCAACCGCTTACCTTCTTTGTAGTGGAGATTGAAGATTGGGGCAAGCCTATGGTAGGTATGGTTGTTGTTAACATGGAGAACTTCTTGAGAGAGTGAGGCTTGAACTTAAAATTCCTTGTTACATGATTAATAACTAGGTGTGTGAAATTTTTATTTCTTGTGGGGAGGCATTGAGCTACTTGATATGGGTGATTTTATCTTCTCCCGCGCAATGATGTAAAATGAAAGTTTTGCATGCAAGTCATTTTTAGTGTGTTAGTAGTTGTTACATGGTTGCTCCCCAAGGTTTTTTAACACCTTTGCTATTTTATTTTATAATGAGGGGAGTAGTAAAAGAAAACTTATTTGCCCATCTGTAAAATGCTTTTGCCGGTGACACTCAAGTATAGTCATCATGATCATTAATTGATTCAATGATGGCACACATTGTCTCATAATATAGGGTTCGTGTTACCCGAGGACAAGAAAAGTCTTAAGTTGTAGGTGTTGATGAGTGGTGTTTTTACCACTCATTCATACTTATTATTTGTGCACAATTTCTTGATTTGTATGGATAAATAAGACAAACCTGTGGTTAAATGCACTAATGTGATGCCCCAGAAAAATTTTTCGTTAAGATCTCGGACGAAAATGTGTTGAATTCTGTTCTTTATCATGATTAATAGTTTTTCTGTGTGTATTTTATGGATATTTTACCCGTCGTCGCATAGATCATTGAATAATCTTTCCAACGATATGGATCATCCAAAACGGACACTCGAGCGATGAGCTATGATCATTCCGATCTAACCATGAATAGTGGTGAACAGTAAATGTGCAGGAAAAAAATACTAAGGCCAGGTGAATTTTAGAGTCAAATTCAAATGATCATAACTCCTTGTACATAATTATATGGGTGAGATACTATATATCAATAGAAAGCTCTGAAAGTCCTCTTTCCAATAAAATTAGTTTCATCCAATTTGGCCATCGGAGCAAAAAGTTGTGGTCGATATACTTTAGCCTATCAAAACAGTCCACCAAAGGACAAATTTGACACTATTTGATTTTTAAGGGTATTTTGGTCATTTCCACTCCAATTATTCAGTTAAACCATGGATTTAAGTCCATTAAGAGCATTCAATAGCTCATTTTTCTCCAAAATTTCCAAAGGCTCATACTCCAACCCTACTACTCCAAATTTCATCCTTCTATGTCTCTTGATTGAACCGTAAAAATTTCAAATTGATTTGGGATTCGAGTTGATCATGTTAAGGACTTCAAGAAGCACCTTTTATTTCCATGAATAAAGTTCCAGAGTCGGAAGTTCAGATTCATCTTCCATTTTTAGGTATGTGGGGCTTTGAACAAGATTATCTTTTCTATCTTGTGCCCGGTATTTTTGTTGAATTATATTGACATGAGATTTTACATGTTTTATCATGAATTGGAAATATAGTTTTATATCTTATATTATTGTCCAATAGCTATGGGATTATGTCATCCGATATGTGTATGATGTTGAGATGGAATTATGTCCATAAAGTATTTGATTATGAGAGTATGATGATTTAATTTGTTAAGCCTGGATTTATACTATCATTCCACTATTTCCTTATTATGTGTTTATAATTGATATTGGAAATTCTATGTCCCTAATATGGGTTGATGTCTCAAGTACCTTTAAATGAGAGTTGGATGGCAAATTGAGAAATGTTGATATTGAAGTTGCAATGAGTCTTGATATTTTTTGGATTGTTTTGATGAGTTAAATTGTTGAAAATATTATGTACTGAGTCTTCATATCCTTTTCCAAATGTCGAGTCGGTTATGGTTCAATGCATTGATACCTTGTTGATGTTGAGGAAGATTAAAATATTTTGAGCTAAAATGTGTTAAGAGGAATCCACAAATTGATATGATTTGATAAATGTGAAAGAGATTTGATTTGGTCTTTATGATAGACCCTTGTGATGTTGTGGTGGATTTTCTAATGCATTCTGAGCTTGTCGGGGAGTAGTACTTAGCACTGAGAGGTAAATTTGGTATTTCCCCAAACCTATGTGCCATCATAGGGTTGTTTGGTGATGATATTATTGGCCAGAGAGCCCGATTGTTATTATTGCAGTTTTAAGGTCGTACTCCCTGGAAAAGAGTATGACGCTTCTGCCAATGGGGGTTTCAAATGTTGGTATTCCACGTAGCTGGCGTGGGGTTGTCGGTTATAGGAAACTCCCCTGTCCATAAGAGTCATGTTTTTTGAAATACTGAGTAACTCCGATTTTTGATGTGGTAAGTCAAGTTACCTATGATGATCTATATTGATTCATGAGGCTTTTCTCCTACATTTCCTATCTAAGATGTTATAAGTTGCATGTCTCAGTGTCACTCAAGCCAGGTGTGTCATTATGATCCGTATGTACATTTTTACAAAATTTATGATATTATTTATATTTTGCATACACCCCCACATACTCAGTATGTGTCCTGTACTAACCCACATATTTCTCTATGGGCTACATTCTTACCATGATGTAGGTTTAGGTACTCTGCCGCAACCGCAACAGTAATATCTGAGTGCCGCATGTACGTTCCTTCAGTGGTGAGTCCTCATGGTTGGATGACCAAGTTTCTAGTTTTGGTGTTGTTGTTTTGTGATCCCTTTGGTATGTTGAGTCAGTTAGGGGTTTGTCCCAACGGCTTGTTGATTTTGCTGTATAGAGGCTATGTCAGACTAGTGTATTGTTGGGTTGTTTTGTGTATAGACATTCCATATATGTACAGTCTAACAATATTCCGTGCCATGTGCGATATGATATGATATGTATTTATATATATATATATCCTTAGCATAGCGTGTATATTGTTGTGTTGGAACCCAAGGGTAGTGTTTGGGCTTAAAGAGTTAGTTTGAGGCTACATGTAGCCTTGGGCACCGTGTGGCATCTTGGGATGATATTTTGGGGAGTTACAACTAATATCCACTCGATACAGGTGAAACGCTAAGAAGGTCAAAACATATGGATTAGAGCTGAGATGATAAAGAGAAAGCAAAGAAGAGTGCAGCTAAAAACTTGGATTACATCAGCCTCAGTTACTGCAACCACGGTCCTTTAGCCATGGTCATGGTCCGTCAAGATAGTTAGAGAAATATGGTCACAGAATCTAACTGCAATCCGCGCAGGTGCAGGCGCGGTCAAATACACGTGATCGCGGATCAGCGAGAACTGGCCAAAGGGAAGAATTATAAAATGTCATGGACGAATCCCAAATCATATATAATCAAAAACCTTTTCTTCTTCCTTAGGTATTGCTTGTCTCATAATATAGTTTTGAATTCTAAGCTTGAAACCCTAATTGGGTAAGTGTGTAATCAACTTTGGAGACTCAAATTTCTTAGTTTCTTATTGAAGAATGAATCTTTTATTTGACCCACATGGTATATCTCTCCTTACTTTCTTCATGAGTAGCTAAGTGATTTGGTCTTGGGATTATATTGAATTAGTGTGTAATTGTATGTGGTTATTGTGGGGTTTGAATGGATTTTAGTTCTTGAGTATGGATTTCACCATTGCTTGGGCTTATGAGTTAGGATTTGATGGGTGAAAACTCCAAATATCCAAATGGGTTTGATGGGTGAAATCTCCAAGCTTTACAAACCTATTATCATCCTCATAAGAGAGACTTAGGTGAATATTAGGTAACTCATAACATCCTCAAAAGACGCTTATCGGGGGACAAGGCAATGGTTAACAACTAAGTTTATGGTTTACTACCCTTGGCAATCTTAGAAATAAGTGTTTAGGAAGTATAAATCATGTGAAGAACATCATCCTAGAAATAGGGATGCTTGGTTGTGGTTTTGGGTGGTTACATAAACTCAACACTCGTTAGGTGTTCGAAAGAGCCAACGGGTGAAATCATTGTGGTTTTATAGAAAGATTGATCTCAATGATATTCGACCTAGCCTATCCATTAATTAACAACTAAATCCCATGATAAGCCAAAATTATCGCACATACTTTACCTCTAAGGAGACATAATCCCAAGATTCATCCAAACCTTAAATTTAGACGAAAGATAGCATTCACCCCGTACTGGTTGAAGTTTGTGTGAAGAATTTTCTACAAATCACCCTATTTACTTATACATGTTGTTTACATTATCCTTCCAAGTAACCTTATAGTAACTTGAGTACCCATAGGTTGGAAATCTATAGCATTAACTCCTTGAGATTCGACCCCAATTTACATTGGGTTGCTTGACAATGACCACCTCACCCCTCAAATATGGGAGTGAGTTGAGCATTATCAACCATCAACACCAATCGCAAAGTCAAAAACCTTTTTCTGACCCACATTCCCCTTAATTTTCATCAAATAATAATCCAACATTTGCATTTCCTCTATCTAAACAACAAGAAATGACTGTGATACCTGATACAAGAACATACCTCCATTCTCAGAATCTGTGAGATCAACTCAAAGACTAGCCAAATGGTGAATTTCCTTTACTAGCTTCTGCTTATCCTTATCCACATGAGCTAGACTCCCTATGGATAACCTGCTAAGAGCATCAGCAACTACATTAGCTTTACCTGGATGGTAATGAAGAATCATATCATAGTCCCTAAGCAACTTAATGCATCTCCTTTGCCTAAGATTCATCTCTTTCTAAGTGAACTCATATTTTAGGCTCTTATTGTAAGAAAAGATGTCAGCATTACCATAGAGGTAATGACACAAAATCTTTAATGCAAATACCACTGCTACCAACTCAAAGTCATGAGTAGGGTGGTTTATTTTATGAACTTTAAACTAAATAGCAGCACCCTACCATACTGCATCAACACAAAACGAATCCCAACACGAGAAGAATCAGGATACACTATGAATTCATCATGAACCGCGGGCAAGGTCAAAACTGAAGCTAAAGTCAACTTATACTTCAACATCTCTAAACTACTCTCACACACATTCGATTATAAGAACTTGACCTTCTTCCGAGTCAACTTAGTCAGCGGAGCAGCTATAGTCGAAAAACATTCCACAAATCTCTTATAGTAACTGGCTAAATCCTAGAAGCTCCAATTATCGATTGGTGTTGGGGGTCTAGGCCATTTCTTAACTACTGCAACCCTTTGTAGATCCACCATGATCCCTTTACTAGAGATAACATGATCTAGAAAAGTCATTCCCTTAAACCAAAACTTACACATAGAGAATTCGGCACACAAATGTTGATCCTTCAATGTCTCTAACACAGTATGGAGGTGATTAACATAATCCGCCTCACTCTAAGAGTGGACCAACATGCCATCAATGAATATAATGAAAAACAAATCTAGAAACTGATGGAAGACCCTATTCATCAAATCCATAAATGTTGTTAGAGCATTGGTCAACCCAAAAGACATATCTAGGAGCTTATAGTGACCATATTAGGTCCTGAAGGTAGTCATAGGGATATCCACCTCCCTAATCATAAGCTGATGACATCCCGAACTAAGATAAATTTTAGAGAAACACTTTGCACCTTGAAGTTGATCAAGCAAATCATCGATCCTCGGAAGAGGATGTTTATTCATTACAACCACTTTATTCAGTTAACGATAACCAATATGCATCCATAGGGAATCATCTTTATTACACACAAGAAAAATAGGATCACCCCAAGAAAACACACTAGGATGGATGAAACCTTTATCTAATAGATTTTACCATTGCTCCTTAAGCTCCTTTAATTCAGCTGGAGCCATTCTATAAGGAGGGATTGAAATAAGATGGGTGTATGGAACAAGATCAATCCTAAATTAATTTCCATATAGGAAGAGACACCAGGAATTTCATCAAGGAATACCTCAAGAAACTCATTAACCATAGGAATGGATTCTAAAGAAGGACCTTTTGAGTTATAATATTTAACTCGGACCAAATGATACAACCATCCTTTGGAAATCAACTTTGGGACTCTAAGATATGAGATCATCCTTTCTTAGACCCTAAAGAGCCCCTTCCCACAAAATGACCGGGTCATTACAAAATTTAAACATAACCTTATGGGTCCGACAATATATGGAAGCATGGAGTGAGTGCAACCAATCTATCCCCAATATGACATAAAAGTCAACGATGTCAAACTCCACCAAATCCACAAGAGTTTCTCTACATCTAACAGATAGTACACAACCCCTATAAACTCTTTTAGCAATAAAATAGTAACCAATAATCATAGATACAGAAAAAAATCAAAAATAAACACATAAATAAACAAAAATGCATAGCCACAAATAAGGTCACATAAGAAAATGTATACCCTAGATAAAGTAAATAATTCACATCACGGGAGAATAGATTCAAAATACCAATAACTACATTTGGGGATGCCTTAGAATCTTAATAAGAAGCAAGAGCATATAAGTGATTTTGGCCAGTGTCGGTACCAAAAATATAAATAGATATAGAAGTAGTACCCTTTGACGCAAGGGAAAATGAAGAGACAATAGGAACCTTATTATCCCAAGAAGTCATTGTAGAACGACAGTTATGCTGCATATGACAATTGTGATTGAAACAAAATAATTATTCTTCCCTTACACAAAGAATACATAGTGCGACTGCCTACAAAATCTACAAGGAGGGTGGGATGGAGCTAAGTAAGCCATACTAGCCTGAGATTTGAAACCTTTTGCCTAAAATCCACCATCATGGTAAGACCGACGATCACCCAATGGCTTTGAGTAAAGAGCTCTAACTGTGGAGATAGAACTAGAACTCCTCTACTTCTTCTTTGGACACTTACCACCATCACTACCACTTCGATCTGAAGGCTTAAGTCACACTAAACTCAGTCTGCTTTATCTTCTCTTTTTACACCTACTGTATATACACAACCAATCCTATGATGTCTATGTCCTTTATAAAAAATGTAGCCTTACCCTTAAAGATCAACTTGAAATACAATCCCAAAGCAAATGTATGCATTCTAGCCCTCATATTATAGACCAATTCAGGAGCATACCTGGGCAACTAATTAAATTTTAAGGCATAATCCTTGAGATACTTCCTACCTTACCTTAGATTCACAAACTCTTTGGCTTTTGCTTTCCTTAACTCCTGAGGAAAGAAGTAGTCTAGAAATGCACTAGAGAAATCTTCCTATATAATAAAACCTTTATCGTCACCCTTCAGCTATTCCTGCTCCTTGTACTACTGGTATACCTCATCTTTCAATTGATAAGACACAAACACAACACCTTCAACCACTGAAGCATGCATAATCCGAAAGATCTTCTCTAATTCACTGATGAAACTTTGAGGTCCTCCTCAAGCTTTGTACTTGTAAACATATGAGGATACAAACTCATGAATTGGCCAACCTTTATGGCCTAGGAATATGGAGTAATAGGAAAATCATGCTCAAACTGAGAAATTACCAACTAAATCAGTATATTAATAAAGCGATGGAACTCAACATTAGTAGACTCTCCTTGAGGTGACTAAGTATAATTATCTCCCTCAGTAGTAGGATAAGTGGGGAGAGGTAGAACCCTATAAGGATATTTAGATGCAGTGACCCTTGACCAGGTCTAGACTCCAAAAGTAGAGTATGTCCCATTAGCATTGTCCCCATTCGGGACAAAATAGTTTGCATGAACATCAGGTCATCTTAGAGGCATTATCTAAAAGATGAGCAAATGGTAATCAGAATAATCTAAGACCGTAGACTCTATAGCTCAAAAAAAGACAAAAATAAGTAAAACATTCCTAAATGTCTCATAGCCTCTCTCATATAAGTGTGGTGTGCTATATACCGATAAAAGAGACTCTACTTGATATTACTTTGTAGATACCCAATTAACCATGAACCTAGGCTCTAATACAAACTGGATACAACCCAAACCTAGGCCTTGTCGTAATGAACATCCCAAGTCCAACATGAACCTGAGATTGCACCCAATACCCAACCCCACAAATCAACTAACCACAAAATAATAACCATAGCCGTGACCATTCTATAACACACCCAAGTTCATAATTGGTCCATACAAAGCCTCTAAAAATAATCTAAGAATATCCGGTTGGGAAATGCCCCCAATTATAGAAAAAATATCCAAGTTTGAACCATTAAAGACAATAGAAACTCAAACCATGAAATAGAGCCTTCAAAGGTATGAAAGCTCACCACTTTAAGTCAACACAAGTTGTCCCTGAATCCAAGTCAATAAGTAAAAGAGATGATAGTATGACAAAAACAAGCATCGCATGGGGATATAACATCAAAGATACTTAGCGGTTGGAACTCTATAATGTAAAAAAGGATTAGGATAAGATAAATAAACACAAATAACCAATGCAATACATAGCTATACATATATATATACTATGCCTCGATAGGGAACAAGATTAGCATGGCTTTGAAATAATTAAACTGGGTTGTGTAGCATAATAGTCATAATAAAAGACACCCAAAGGCTATATCTGCCCACCTCTCCCCTAGGTAGAAGGGCCTAAGTGCATGTAACTGCATAAACCTGAGAATATCAATATCCTTATATGCCATTATGGGGGACTCAAACCTCCCAGCATAATTAAGGTGACAAAGCACCAATATATATAATATGGGGGACTTGAACCTCCCATTCATTGATTTATTTGGGGCATTCAAAACTCCCAGTCATATAGACACCCGCACCAACTAGCACGGTTTCCAGTGTTAGTCTATTGGATTCTGCTTTCATGACCTAAATATACATCCCATTTTAAAACTAATTTAAAACATTCATTACACATGTGCACAACCATTAGTCCAATTACTTTCCAATGGAATCTTGTTGGAATCGTGTTACTAACCCCACATGCAAGCATACAACATACCATAACCATTATTATTAGACTATGGGACTCAAACCCATTACCAATACAAAGCTATCAACTTAATTCAATATTTAGGTACTCTCCTATTATGTAGTAAAGTCATAAATAAATTTAATGTTGAGAGACTCAAACCCTTTTACCCAATTGAACCACAAAGGTTAACATTTAAATCGTTACATAGGCAACAAGGCCTTCACAAAACAACTTACCAACCATTAATAATCATTAGGCAAATGCCTTTGATCAAAAACCATTTAGCGTGTGACTAGTTTATTCTCTTAGGCATTTTCACAAAAACTTTGAGGGCATACCATTACAAAGAGAAAAGCCAAAGTAAAAAACATCAAGTTTAGGGTGAACCATTACCAAATTATTAAACAAAAATGACTAGGCACCCACATATGTAAATAATTATCCAAAACATGTATAAATATAATTTAAAAAAAAAGTAAACAACACTCAACAACATGCAACAACACCGTCAACTTTGGTTTTTAAAATATCCATTAATGAATCATAATTAATTTTCAAAAAACATGATCTTTTAGAACTAACAATGAGGGAAGAGTTATATGCCTTATTCATGAATATTCATAAAAGAAATTAGACTCTTGAGTCTCTAGATGAACCCTTTGTAGAAACCCTAGCCCAATCATTAAGAGAGAGTTTATGGAGTGCTCTGTTCTTTCAAAGTATGTTATGAGAGGCAACAATGTGTTTTATAATATCTGGACTTAGTGGTTTTATGGTGAGAAATATCCAAAATACCCTCATCTTAAAAGTTGAAAAATGGTGCGGATATGGGTACGACCAAACAACCCAAACCATAACTACAACATATAAGTGGTACCCATAACTCGTACCCTAGGAAGCAACTTAAACCCCTACACTATCAAATATACAACCACAAGGTCAATATCATATCTAATCATACAAGTGGTAGCCTACATTTGTACCTTAGGCAGAATATAATCATCTAGGCTAAACATAGGATATCATATAATTTGGCATCATATTTCTCGTACCCTATCATATAAGTAGTATGATTTCCATTCGTACCTTGGATAGAAACCAACCAAAACATACTGATTATCATACGAGTTGATCACCCTAAGACTTACCAATATCATACGATAAGTACCCTCAAGTTGTATGATGTCTAGAATCTCAAACTCAAGAAATTTTCTAAGGGTCAAAACTAGGGTATTTTATCCATGCATATGTGTATTGATTATATATAGCTTAATAAGGTGATAGTGAAGAACCATTATCATATACCTCTAATTGATGACTTATTTGACAAGTTTCAAGGAGAAATGGTGTTAACTAAGATTAACTTGAGATCCAATTACCATCAGTTAAGGATTCGGGATAAGGATATCCCAAAGACAACCTTTAGGACATGTAATGGTTATTCAAAGTTCATGGTGATGTTATTTTTCTTGACTAATTCTCCAACCCTATTTATTGATATGATAAATCGAGTGTTTAGACCTAAATTCAATTCAATTGTAATTTTTTCTTAGATGACATCCTTGTTTTTTTTGAGGAGTTGAGAGAAGTATGCATGCATTTGAGAATCTTGCTCCAGACTTTTAGAGTTCATGTACTTTTTCCGAAATTCTCTAAGTGTGAGTTTTGTCTTGAGTTAGTGACATTTCTTTGATATATGGTATCTAAGGATGTTACTATGGTAGACCCAGGTAAGATTGAGATGATTTGTGATTGGTGGGGGCTAATATAGATGATTCATCGAGGATTTTTCTACTATTTCAATGCTTAAGACTAGATTGACTTGGAATGAGGTTTTTTCTGATGGTCTGAGCAATGTGATTCAAGAATCATAAAACTAATAAATTTCCTTATTTCATCTCTAATTATTGCTCTTCCTATTAAGGTGGGGGATTCACCATGTATTTTGATACTTGTGGCACTATTTTAGGTTGTGTTTTCATTCAAACGGGTCATGTTATTGGCGGTGTACAAAGACAACTACCCCACTTATGACTTAGAGTTGGCAATAGTAGTTTTTGTGCTTAGGATTTGGAGACATTATCTTTATGGTATGCATTATCAGATTTTAACTGATCATCATAGTCGTCAACATCTTTTGACCCAGATAGAGTTTAATGCTAGACAATGCAAATGTATATAGTTGTTTATGAATTATGATATTTCTATCTTGTATCATCTGGGAAAGTTTAATTTGATAGCAAATTTATTTAGTCAAAAGGTAGTGAGTATGGGTACCTTGACTTCTATTTCAGTTTCTTGGAGTCCATTACAACCAGACATTCAATCCTTAGCTAAATTGATACTTCATTTTTATATTTTGGACCCTTGGAGGATTCTATCTAGTGTTAAGGTGAGGTCATTGTTATTTAAGTAGATTTGGGATCGTTAGTTAAGGATAGTAAGAATCACTTCTTTCGTGATTGGGTGTTGAGTGGTGAGTCTGAAAGGAACATCATAGATTCTACAAAAGTTTTGCAATTTGAATGTCGTATTTGTGTTCCGAGGATTAATGACTTGTTTACCTGATTTTGTATGAGGTACACAGCTCTTGATATTCTATTAATTCAAGCATAACTAAGTTGTTTACAAATTTGAGACAATGTTATTGGTGGAGTGTCATGAAGAAGATGTGGAAGATTTTATAGCACATTGCCTTTGTTCTCAACAGGAAGTGGTCGAGCATCAATGATCGGTAGATTTCCTAATATATTGCCCATTCCCCAGTGAAAATGGGAGTGGATCTCCATGTATTTTTATCATGGTTTGCCTCGTACCTCCCATGGTTCAAATGGGATTTGGGTCATTGTGGATCTAATGTCTAAGTCAGCATATTTCCTTCCTATTAAGATGTCTTTCAATCCTAAGAGATTAGCTTATATTCTTGTGTGTGAGATAGTCCATTTACATGGTATGCCCATATATATGATTTAGGACTAAGGTTTCATGTTCACTTTTAACTTTTATTGACATTTTCAAAAGTACAATTCCACAAGAGGGCCGCATATGGATTTTGACTTAATTTTTGAACCAAAATATAAATGTCCGGTACCATTGTTCTCATATTAATGCATAGGTTACTATTTTCATAGCATGGAAATGTTCCAGGATTTCCAGAAGGGGAAATCATCGATTTAAAAGATTTAACTGGGCTTTATTTATGGTCCAAGTAGGCTAGGCTTATCCTTTTGCAAGATTTGGCTTAATTATAGTATTGATATGATATTATGTTTGTTTTGGATTTGGAATTAGGCCTTGGAGATATATTTATTTTTTATTATTTAGGTAATTAAGGGACCATAATTAGGCATACTTGACTTAACTACTCGTTCTTTAGGTAGAATTGTTGTTATACAACTTAAGGAGACTTATTTAGCATCATGTAGTGAGATTAGACACAATATCCTAGTTCAGGATAAAATATGCCTTAGAAAATATTTTCACAGTTTAAAATAGGCCCCTCCAAACCATCTAAGGCCAAGATTGTTATTTTTTCCTTATAGACCTTGGACATTCAATTAAATACATTATTGAGCTTAAGGAGGTTTAGATACATGATACTTTTTTCTATATTGTTATATAGGAGTTGGTAAGTTTCACTTAAACTCTTTAAATTTATTATATTATGACAGGTTTGATTTAAGCATTATTGATTATATTAGTTCTAGTTCAAGTCCGGCAAATAATGTTATAAGTTATGGCTAAAGTCCGATACTAATAAATTATTCATGAAAGTTATGGAACCAATTAAATTCTAGTGTTTATGTATGGATATATCCATGATTATGATATCAAGATATTGATAGTTAGCATAATTATTATATTACTTCTTCTTGATTATATCAATCGGGCTTATAGGTTGCCATATTTGGTTATTTACTTTATTTGTATCTTCTGGGCTTATGGGGACCAACTATGTAAAAATAGTTATATTCTCTTTGATTATAATTGTTGTTCTGTGATGAGTGATGAATTTACCACTTATTTGCACTCAGCATTCATGCACATTACAATGAATTGAATGTATAAGTGAGACTAATTTGTGATTAAAGGCACCAATTTCCACATTTGGCAGGCATACAGGTCATGAAATGGAAATATGTGGATTTTAGCTAAAAAGGAATCAAAAGAAGAAAAGAATTGCAGCTGAAGGACGTGAGCAGAAAATTAGCCCCAGATATTGCAATTGTGGGGCCCTTATAGTAGTTGCGGTAACCGCGATTGTGGTCAAGATCCCGTAATCGCGGCTTAGCAGGAGACAGCCCAGGGGAAAAATGTAAAATCATAATACCAAGCCCAATTCTGAAGGGTGCTCAATACCCTTATTCCAAGTAGCTGAGAGTGAGGGTTTTTATTTTCTTTAGAGCTTGGTGCTAAAATTTGTACTAATATGAGACAAGAACTAAATAGAGAAACTCCAAAGTATAGAGTTGACATTACTAATTGAAGATTCATTGGATTTTAAAGTGTGGTTTTCCCTCTCTTTATTTTTCATGAATAAATTTGATGGAAATATTGGTATATTTGGTTTATAACTACAAGATTGGCCCTCATAAGACAATAAGTGCATACAAGTATATAACCCAATGAAGTCCCTAGTAAGATTGGATGGTAAAATCAAGGATAATATAACCAAACAACCATGACTTAAAAATGTTCATGCTACCACTGTTTACCCACATATCTCATGCCATACCATAAACATCTCTTATTGTCGTACTCAAACCGATATTTATATCCACAATACTATAATCCATATTCTGACTCAAACTGGTATATATCATTAATATCATAGTCAACAGTCATACTTGAACCGGTATATATAATCAATAGTCGTACTAGAAATGGTATATATCTCATCAATATATTAATCAATAGCCATACTCAAAGCGGTAATTATATTATCAATATCACTACTGTCAAGTATTTCCATAATTAGAATCAACTCTCAATATCAAAGCATCATGACTATAAAGTTTCTAGTCTCATCGAGCTTCATATTAATCATCACAAAGATGTGTAATAAAGATATAAAGGCCTATCAAAACTAGTTTGAGTCTTGTCCTATGGAGGATCAAAATGGACCAACTTCAAATCCTCAAAATTCATTATAATGCAACTCTACCCTAGACTAGAACAAGGTGTTTAAATCCCAATTTGATGTTAAGCATGTCTTAATTAGACCTTTGATAGAAATTCTACTTAACTAAGAAACTAAGCTAAATATGCCTAAATTATATTTCCTAGATGGACTAAAAGGTCTAACTAATCCAAGTATTGCATATTCCATCACCAACACTAAAATCCATACCAAATCTTAACATAATATCATATACATACTATGAAATTTCTCAATCTATGAAGAGGGAAAATCTAACCTATCTAGACATCAAAGAAAGCCCGAAGATCTTAATAAATCACCAACTTTCCCTTTTGATAAGCATCCATTGTAGGACACATTTATGGAAATCATATATCCAAAACCAACTAAACGTCCCCGTATGCTCAAGGAGTAATTACCATTAAAATAGGTTAATTATCAGCTATATTGGTACTAAAATCAAGTCACCATTCTTTTGTGATCTTTAGAGAATAAAGCGGGAAATAAACCATGGAAATAATGAAATCATTTTTTAATCAAAAGAAAATTCTTTTGGTCTGATTATTTTCCAAAATAAACATTTATAATAAATATCAGACCCAGGATCCAAATATAAAATGTCCATCAACAATGGTATAAATAAAATAAAACAAGAAGAAAATAAACAATTAAAAATAAAAACATCAAAAGCAAATAAGGAAGTAAGAAGACAATGGAATCTATTAGTGTCTTTTGGTCCAATTATACGGGGGTGTGGATTTAGGTGTAGTAACTTTACTAGATAATAAAAGTTATTAGGTAATAAGTATTTATTTTTGTATAATGTATTTTGTTAATATTATTGATTGGATTAATTTTTATTTTTATCTTCTTGACTTAAGATGCTTTATTAGTTCATATTCTAAATTAGATATTATCGTAATTAAATTATCTAGTGTTCTAGGATCCTCGTTGGTATTATGTAATCTTTTGTATTCTAGGAATAAACTATATAGTTTATTTTCAATTTCTTTTAATGATTTATTCTTATCGTAAGATGTATCCAATAATTTATGTATTTGTTAAATACTTTGTAGTAATATTTATTAACTATTTTTCTTTGTTCTTGTATCTTTTATTTCTGTATATCTTATTAACATTTGATATTTTATTGATATTCATATTTTGAGGGTGATTAAATGGTAGTTGATTAAATGCTCTTCTATAATATTCTTTAGCTTTTACTCTTAGTTTTTGTAAGTCTTCTTTATTATTTTTTCAGATATTCTAAATATTCTATAAGATTTGTTTTAGAACATTCAATTAAATTTATTTTTATAAGGTTTTCTATTAATCTTATTTCTTCCATTTCTTGTCTCCAATATTTTAAATATTCGTAGTTTATAATTTTATATTTCTAAAGTAAATGTATAATAATCTATTCTATTTGTACTATATTTAATAACTTGTTTGAGATATTAATACTACTAACTATTTTTTCTTGTTCTCTTCTTAATAAATTTTTTAAACTATCTAAACTTTTATCTTTGCTTTTTTCTAAATTTTTCAAGGTTTCGTCTATCCGTTTTAATTTTTCTATTAGATTTTCCATTATTCCTCTAATTTGTTTTCTATAATTAATTTCTTTATGTAGGCCTTCTTGGTTTTCTCTAATTTTCTTAATGTTTTATGACATTTTTAGTCTGTATGATATCCATCTGAATTTAAATAATATTGATGTTCATAATATATGCGTAAGTTTTCTATACTTTTTAATAATTCTTGCTCTTCATAATCTTGTAATTTTTTCCATATTACTTTCTTTATGTCTATAATTTCTATATCTCTAAGTATATATAAAACAAGTATTTTAATATCATCTATCATTTAAGCTGGAGTAAATGCTTTTTCATAATATTTTTCAGTTGTTTATTTTAGTCTAAGTAATTCTTGGATATTTTCATTAAGGAATTCTATATATTTTTTATCTTTAGTTTTCATGTATTTGTCTAAATTTGTTTTCATCTGTTTTTCTACTAACTGTATGTTTCTCATATCTTTTTCTCAGAATTCTAAACATACTTAATTTATCATGGTTGACATTTAGTTTTGGTATATATGTGTTTGTAAGTGTAATTAGGTATTTGTGGTATGTAATTTATTCTAGTCATATAATATTTAGCAAATGCTTTTTCTAATATGATTTTTCTTATATCTACTACTTCTATATGCTTAAGTGCATATAAAATAAGTATTTTATAGTGATCTACCATTTCGTCAGATAAATAATTATTCATTTTTCATAAAATTGTTATTTTAAAAATATTTCCTTCAGTCATACATATAACAAAATATGATCATATTAGATTACTATATACTAGATTTTTCTTCAATAACATGTCCGTTGGTCACTATTAGAATGGTAATCCAGATATTTTTCCCTTAAACAACGCCTCTACTCTGGCTACTCCCTACCACGGCTTCTTGCCTTATTGGTTTCACCTTTAGGATGGCATAATTCTTAGGGATTTTTCTCTATTTTCACTTTGCTAATAAACTTCTTAACATGCTATTCTTCGAATAATTCTATTATAAAGTAACAACATGGAACTTATTTTATCATATCATGATTGTTAGGAATTATGAATTTAGTTATTCATAATAGTAAATGAATATACCTATTCTGGTAGGTTTGATAATTCTAAGTTTTGTTCCTCCATAGACTTTCCATTGAAATATACCTATTTTTTAATAAATAAGTAAAATATTTTTTGTGGACAAGAGAGAGTTTTTGCTTCAACGCACGAAGGATTGCTTTCTCTGATGCCTTCTATGCCTCTATTTATAATGAGAGAATGAATAATTTGCATGGTTCCTACGTATTTTGATGTTACAAAAGTAAAAAAAGGCAATCCTAATATATCTTTACACGTTTCCTCTATACATTTGTCCTAAAAAAGCCAATAATGGCAAGTGCTAAAAGCTAATAAATGAATTAAAGAAAAACTCAAAAAGGCTATAGTAAAGCTACTAAAGCTATTTACATGGTTCACGTATTTCATACTTCAAAGTTAGCTTTTTTTTCTCCATATATCGCTTTCTTCCTTTAATGCTTTGTCTTTTTCTATTATTGCTCTGTCTTCTTTTTATCTTCTTGTCGTATCTATTAATTTTTTATCTTCTTTTCAGCTGGCATGCTTATCTTGTTTATTCTTTTATTCTTGGCAGACTTCTGGAATAATATTATCTTCTCTATTACATCTCAAACATTGATGGTCTAGATATTTATGTCCAATTATCTTGCAATATCTTGTCAATAATCCATTTGAAATAAATCTTCTCTTAATTGCTCTTGCAGTAGATTGTTTTTCTGGGTTAAGTAATGTCATTATCCATTGTCTAACATCTTCCTTATCTGCTTGTTGTAGTTCTTTGAATTTGAATAAATCATCTGATGGTCTCTTGAATAATAGCTCCATATTGGATTTCCATTGGTATAATTGTTTGCTAATTCTTGAATAATTATAGCTAGTCCAATAAGTCATTTTTTTGCGTAGAAATCAGGTATCTCAATTCTGGGTATCTCTGGCTGCTGCACAATATCTTCCGGTATAATCATATCTCTAGTTAATCCTATTTTTACAACTTGTATAACTAATTTTATCTCATTGTATAATATCTCTGCTGGTACAGTATAACACTTTATATAAAATCAATTTCCTTTGGTAATTCTTTTATAACTAGTGAATATTTTATGTAATTCTTCCATAGCTGTTAGTTTTTCTCAGTCTTGGGTATATATGGTATTTAATAATCCATAGTCAAAATAAGTTTTTATCAAGCATGGGTTGGTTTTGGGTAGTACGATTAGCTTGTTGTAACCTTGTAATTTTTTGGTTATACAGTTTGTATTTGGTTCTTTGATATCTGTAGCCTGGGGTTAAGGTTTAGGAAAGTTTGTACTCTGTAGATATTTTCTATGTAATTTTGGGCAGTATAGTTGTAAACCTTTTTATCTTTATTCAGACTATCTCGGTATGTGGTAATTTGTGGGGGTATGAACAAGGGGTCTTTTTGTGTTTTTGGTATAAATGGTTTCTCAAATATCTTATTCATATTCATGTTCTGATATCTTTGTCTACTAACTCCTTTGCTTGTACCTGCAATTGTAGATTGATAAACGTTATGGGTTTTATGGAGTGTCCCAACGTCTCCTTCTAGCTCTGAAATTTTAATGTCTTTCGATTGACATAGCTCTGCACACTGCTGAGTTAGCTGATTTGCAGCTTTAGAGTTCAGTTTAACTTCATTAGTCTTTAGCTTTTCTATTTTATAACCCATACTGTCCACTATCATTGAAAGCGTAGTTAGGGTTTTGAGTATCTTTTCTAAAGCATTGTCTTCTATTATATTAGTCTGTGTAGCTTTGTCTTGATATGTAATCTGCAATAACGTTTTTGTTAGTACTAATTACTTCAATTGTAAATGTAAAATTTAGTATATTCAATACTAGTCTCCGGATCTCTTTTGTCGTAACTGAATTTTGTATTTTCTTTGTTAGCCAACATCGTACCTGGGTATTATCCGTTCTCACAATAAATTTGTTATATTCAATGTATGGTTCAAATGCTAATAAACATTTAATAATGAACATAATTCTTTTCTATTTATTTTTCATTTTATTTCTGTTTCATTAAATGTTCCTGAATAATATCTACAATGATGTTCTATTTTTTCATTTTCATACCTATATTTAATTACTCCTCCATAACTACATTCACTAGCATCTGCTTCTACTATATATATAAATTTTCTATTTTCGTCTAGAAATTGTAATTTTGGTAATTCTTTACAAAGTGTTTTTATTTTCTGAACTTGTTTTTTATCTCCTTCATTATAATTATATTCTACATCTTTTTTTAATTTTTTCTATAAAGGATTTAGATTTTCTCCTAATTTTGGTATATATTCTCTTACTTGATTTACTAATCCCATAAATGATTGTAATTTGTTTTTTGTTTCTAATTCTTCTTTTGAATTTATTATTTTTTGTACTATATGTTGTTGTATTTTTACTCCACTTTTATCTATTTGTATTCCTAAAAATTCTATCTGGTTTTTCATGATTTAATCTTTCTTTTTGCTTAAACTTATTCTTGATTTTTCTATTATATCCGTAAATTGTTCTAATAATTTTAAATGTTCTTCCTTGGTTTTTGTATATAATAGTATATCATCTATATATACTATACAATTAGGTAATTGTTTAAAATAACTATCCATAAAATGTTGATATCTACCTGGTGCATTTTTATATCCAAATGGTAGTACATTCCATTCATAAAATCCTTGTGGTACCGTAAATGCGGTTAATTCCTTAGATTCTTCTTCTAACTTTAAATGATAAAATCCATATTTACAATCAAATTTACTAAGGTAATTATATCCTTGTATTTGTCTTATTTTTAGTATCTTGTTTGGTATTAGGTAATTATATGTCATAGTTTTTGCATTTACATTTCTATAATCAATAAACATTCTACTTTTTCCTCTTTTTTGTTCACTAAGCTCATTTACTATAAATGCTGGACTATTGTGTTTGCTATTACTTTTTTTGGTCATCTATATGCATTTTAAATTCTTTTAGATCGTCAAAATTATATGTTAATGGTTTTTGATTTATTATACTATTTTTATCTATTAGTTCAATTTTTATAATAGTTTTATGTTTTCCATCCTTTTAATTAATCTTCACTATATAATTGTTTTAATTTTTTCTTAATTATTTCTATCTTATTTATTCAAAATATAGTTATTTCCTTTTTATTTATTGAAAATACGGCTAGTTCTATTGTATCTTCAGTATTTTTTATATTTTTTAATTTTTATGTAATTTTTTCACTTCCTTCTATCCAATCAGTTTTCTTTGTTATTTTATTAATAACTCTTTTTGCTCTTACTTTCTGTTTACATGGTGTTGTAAACCACCAATCTGTTTTAGTTATTATATGTGGGTATAATTTGTCTAAAAACGACATTTCTAAAAGTATATTTTTTTATGTTAGCTCATAATTATAGATTTCTTCTATTGTTAATATTTTTTTCCATATCTGTATTTTTACATTCTTAGCTCTATATGTAATTAAGTTTCCTTCATTATTAAATGCTTTAACTATTATTGGTGTTTTTAATTTATCCTATTTACTTTCTAATAAAAATTATATCTGCATAAATTAGCTACTGCTCTTGTATCTATCATATGCGTATAATATCTACTGTAATATCCTTCTACTACTATCTTCATTAATACATATATTTTCATATTATGTTAAAGCTCTTCTTAAGAATAATTTCTCTCTGTCATATGTTATAGATAATTGTGTATGCTCTATATTATATGGTTTTACTTGTTCTAGCCATTTTATTCCTAAAATTATGTCTGCTTTTTGCATTTCTTCTTTTATTTCAAATTCTATTTTTATTTTTCTAACTCCTATTGTTATTTCTTTTTCTGCTATATTCTTAGTGTTTATTAAGCTTCTTGGTAAATCTAGGCATATATTATTGTCGGATTTTATTTCCTCATCTTTTTACTAGATATCTTGCTATATAATTTTCTTCTTGTCCTGTATTTAGAGTATTAAATATTTTTTTTCATTTGTTGTTCCTGTTATTAATATTGGTTTAAATTAGTTGTTGAACTTGTTTCATAACTTGTTCTTTTTGATAAACTTGATAATTTCAGTTTTTCCTAAGCTATTCTTTTGTTGTACTTATTCTATCATTTATTATTTCTAAATTTTCTTCTATATCTATGTCTTTATAACTATAATCATTAATATCAATTGTTTTTACAAATTGTTCGAAAGGACTTTCTATTTGTACTTTGTTAATTTTATTTTTTCTCGTTATTTTATGTTTTGTTGTTATTACATATAGATTTTTACATCTTGCTGTAAATATTTTTATTTCCTGGGGCTACTTATATTCCTGATATTTTCCAATATGATACTAATGATATTTCTATATTTTTATCTGTTATTGCTACTGAATAATTCGCACTTATTATAAATTTAAATTTTTGGTATATTAAATTTCCTTTTATGGCAGTTATTATACTTTTTTTATAGGTTTTATAATTTATCGTCTGTTAGGTATAATTCTATTAGTGTATCTCTTCCTTCTCTAAAACATGCTATTATTAATATCTCTGTACCTCCAAGGTGTACATATTTGATTGGGTCTTTACTTTTTATATCGTTTATTTCTTTATTAATTATTCTTTTTGTTACTAGTGGTATAGTAGCTCTTCCTTTTGCATATCTACAGTCTATTACATGTTCTTTTTGACTTACTACGTAGTATTCTTTTTTTCTTCTACTAAATATGTTTTTTATTGTTGGTATTTTAAATATTTTTCTACACTTAAATCTAATTCTTTTCCTTTTATTTCATGAAATATATGACTATCAAATATTATTGTTTTGATGTGTTCCTTCTTCATTTAAATATTCTTCCTTTGTTATTATTTTTATATCTTCTTCAATTATTTGGTTCATTTTTATATCTTCTTCAGTCATTTGATTCATCTAATTCACTATCTATTTCATTATCTGTTTCATCCTCCGAAATTTCATATATATTATTTTCACTTTCTAATTCATAATCTATATAATCTATCTGCATATATTCTATATTTTCTGATATTTATTTATTTTTTGGGTTTTTTGGTAATTTACAATCCTAGCTAAATGTCCTAGTTTTCCACAATTATAACAAGTACATTCTTTTATAGATTTCTTTTTTCTGTATGGTCTTTTATGTTTATAATTTTTTACATAGTATCTTTTCCTTGGTTTCTTATATTTATATTTTGATTTTTTGTATTTCTTATATTTCTTATGTCTTTTTCTTTTTTTTATAATATCTTTCTTCACATTCAAATTGTGGTGCTATTTTATCTTTGCAATATGCTAAATTTCTTATTGATATTTTTTCCATTTTTATTTCTTCTCTATATCTTTCACATAAATTTCTATACCATTGTTGTAAAACTTTTATTCTTGCTCCTAGAGTATCTACTATGTTTGCTTCATCCTAACTTTTTATTATTTTTGAACTAAATAGTTTAGGTAATTTATTAAAATAAAGTTTTCTTATTTATTTACTTTCTTCTGTATTATATGTTCCTTTATAATAATATTCTTTAAATGTGCAAGTATATTTATCTCTGTAACACATATTACATATTGTTAATTTTAATATTAAATTCCTATTTGTATCTTTCTCTTCATTTTGTTCTTCTTCTGTTATTGTCATGCTACTAAATTGGTCTTTTATAGCTATTTCATATTTTTTAAATAATTTTATCGGTGTTATTTTAGTTGTAGTTTTTGATGATGTTTCTTCTATAGGTTTGTCAGTTCTTAATACCCTTTTACTATTTTCAGTTAGATTTGAAAACCATAATTTCACTGTTTCTATTCGTGTTCTTTCTATATATTCTGGTGCATCTGTTACATTTATATTATTATCTAATAATTATTTTTTCATATATCCTATCCATAATTGTATTATTTTTTCTGTATCTATTACACAATCTAAGTCTAAAAAGTTATAATTTTTATTAACTATTTGTTTTGGTGTCCATTTGTCATATTCATCCTTTAAATTATATCTTTTAAACTTATTCTTATAATATGTAGGTTTTCTTATTTCTGATGTTTTAGGTATTATATTTTCGTCTTCTTTTTTATCAAGAGCATTTATTTATGTGTTTCTATTTTCTAAGTTTTCTTCATTAATTACTTCTTATTTTTCATTGATTTCTAAATTTTTTGTATTTGTTAATATTTCTGTATATGTTTCACTATCTTTTGAATCATAATTATCTCTTTCTTCAACGTCTATTGTATTTATTTCTAATTCCCTAGTTTCTGTTTCTTTATTGTTTATTTGTAATTTTTCTTTAAATTGATTTATCTCGTTTAATAATTTTTGTTCTTTATTTTTTTCTTCCTTTTCTTTCTATTTTTTAATGCAGATTAGCATTTGTAGTTCTTTTTCTAATTCAGCAATCCTACTACTTTTAGTTTCTTCTATTTTTCGTATTTCTTCTATGGTTTGTTGTTTATATTTCTATTTCCTTTTTTCTATCTATTTTTTAATTTTCTCTTTTTATTCTTACCTTGGTTGTCAATTTATCTTCTAATTTTAATTCTTCTTTTTCTAACATTAAATATAAATGTTCACCTATTTTCTTATACCTTCTACCTAAATTAGAAAACACTATTTTTATTTTTAATCCGTCGTGATTTTCATATGTTTTTTCGTCTATTGTAAATTCTTCTTTGTTCATTTTTATTTAATTGTTAATAGATCATGATGGTATGTATATTCTAAACTATCTATTGTTGATTCTAAATTTGATATTTCTTTTTTTTGTGCATTTATTGAGCTTTTACGAACTCCGGCTATTATGTTGTACTGTAGTCTTTCTATCCTTATTTTTAATTCTTTACGTTTTTCAGATATTATTTGCTTTAATTCTTTATATTTTGGTAATTTTTGTACGTTATTCATCTAAATAATATTTTGGATAATATCTAAATCTTGTTTTATTAAATAAATCATAATTAATAAATTCATCAAATAATAAATTCATCAAATAACTCCAAATACATACTACTTCCATAACTTTAAACAACATAACTTTGATACCAATTATAGGGGGTACGGATTTAGGCGCGGTAACTTTACTAGATAATAAATAGTTATTAGGGGGTGCGGATTTAGGCGCGGTAACTTTACTAGATAATAAATAGTTATTAGTGTTTGTAAGTGTAATTATGTATTTTTGGTATGTAATTTATTCTAGTCATATAATATTTACCAAATGTTTTTTCTAATATGATTTTTCTTATATCTACTACTTCTATATGATTAAGTGCATATAAAATAAGTATTTTAAATTTATCTACCATTTCGTCAGATAAATAATTATTCATTTTTCATAAAATTGCTATTTTCAAAATATTCCCTTCAATCATACACATAACAAAATATGATCATATTAGATTACTATATACTAGATTATTCTTAAATAACATGTCCTTTGATCATTATTTGCATGATAATCCACGTACTTTTCCTTTAAACAACGCCTCTACTCTGGCTACTCCCCACTGCTGCTTAAATCAATGCATCTTCTACTCGATGCTATAAATCAACATGAAGCCTTTGTTCCATCCATCAGTATTCACATCTTCAACTATTGTTGAAAAGATCAGGAATTCTAAGCTGAGTTGTTGAAGATAATGGAACTTTTGAGCTGCCTTCTCGATTTAATTTCACCACTAAGCACCGGGTTCTTTATAATCTACTAATTCTTTTTCTTCTTATTATTTTCTTTTTTATCTTAAAAATTATCTTATAATCAAAGAAATCTAAAATTCCACGATCTATATCGTCTAGAATAGTTGCTTTAAGCTAATTGCATATCAAGTAACCTTTAAACTCTCACCAGGCGTTATGTATTATGTCTCCAAAGGAAATGATTCCAATCTTTACTATTTATTGTTTGATTTGGGTATTGTTAAATTCATTTCTAAGAGTGCACTTTTTCATACTTTAGTTTTCATCCTTGAAGGGTTTGGATCCCTTTTGAGATTATCCTTTTTCAAAATACTATAGCATACTTTTTATTAGTACATGCATTTTATCTTTGTAGGAGTTAAAATATTGTTTGTATCTGCTTGATCCTACTTAACTATGAATGTAATGCTTTTAATGGGAAGTAATTCGTTTTCTTCTCTACTGATGTATCAATCTTGTCTCTTTATCTTCAACTACATTTATCCTCATATATGGTATCTGCTGATTTTCCAAAATGAGTATGGTCCAAGATTGTGATGTTAATACTGAATTTGTGTTGTAGGTTTGTGTACCCGCAAAACTGAAACAGCAATTAGTTAAATAAATTTGCCGAGTTGCCTTCTCTAAAGTATGTTGAGTCAAAATCTTGTTTCTTTTAATGTTTTCACTAATCTTTCTGATTTGTAAGAGCTAAAGAACCAGTCTCTAGAGTTAGTTGTACTAGATGAGTCTGAACACAGTAGTCACAACCCCCTTATAAGGCAAGTGCTTCAGCATATAGACTATAAGCATCTTCTATCGATTTACACAACATATAGTAAATCTCCATCATGATTTCTCACACAAAAAGTAATAGAGCTTTTCCCTGGGTTACTTGTACATAAATAGTCGAAATTACACCTAAAAAATTCCTGACTAAGTATCTTCCAGCGTACTTGCACTATCTGAAATACAGGTTGGTGATTTTGCAAATAATCTACCATGAGAGGCCATCATTTTGGAGTATTATTCATCAAAGGATATGAAGTCAATGACTTGAAGTATATACTTCTTGATATATCAAAAATCACCCTCCTCCCGTTTACTGTTCCACAAAAAATCAACTTATTTCTGCTTTCTGATATATGCTAGCAAATCATTGCGTGCACTACCTAAACTATTGGTTTTAATTTGTTGGATGTCTTCACTGCCCACCATTTCTTCACTAATTGCTTGCATTTCACAAAAGGACACCCTACCCATGAACAATTACAGAATAATTCCAAATTCTTTGTGCAAATTCACCAATGACATGCTGACAAGTTTCTAAATGATGGATCTCCCAACATCTGCACCTAGATACAAAATGAATTCCACAACCTTATAAAATATCATCTATAGGCAGCTTTAAATACAACAGTCTCCATTACAAGAAATTTATCTTAAATGGAACTCCTTTACACCATATCATTTTCATCTCTTTTATGGGAGTTCCTTTCTATCGGAATAACTTCAAAGCATTTGAAACTGTAAACTTAAGATTTGTAGTTGGCATCCAACAAGGAATATCACAAGCTGAAGCATATTGACTAATATTAATACTTTTCTGCACATGTTGCATTATATCCTGGGGTAATATCAGCATCATATTCTATTTATTCGAAACACCATCTATCGTTAAAGAATAAATATCACTTGATCCTTCCTTTATTTCTAAATCTTTATCAACCACATAATATAATGCTCCTAATATTGTCCATTTTTCATACCATATACTGGGTGAACCAACATTAGGTTTCCATTAAATCTCATTGTCCATTAAATCTCTAGCTTCCAAAAAAAATTATCAAACTTGAGAACCACTTTTCCATTGTACTAATGTGGGAATAATCTTTTTACAATAGTTATTCCACATATAATATTTCCATATTGACCTTGTAGTTCTAAAAATCAACCATAATTTAGCATGCATAACTTTAGAGATATCAAATATGGACCTAAAACCCAATCCACCTTCCTCCTTTGGGTAATACATCTTATCTCAAGTTATCCAATGTTTACTCCTTCCTTCTTCCTTATTAGCCCAAAGGAATCTATTGAATATCATATGCAATTCATGCATACTAATGTGACAATGCCCAAGCGCACACTCAAGTGTACGTGGTCTTATCAAGTAGTAAAGTGGCCTTAAAGAAAGCAAGGTATCGGTCCCAAAGGGAGTTGTTTCAACAACGATTCAATCTCAGTTTACAGTTTAGATTTAATTAATGCAAGAGTAACCAAGAAGAGATTTTGGAAATTATAACTTGGAATTAAAGTAAATAATACGTAAATATAAGTCTTAAAACAATGAATGGAGTAAAGCCTAGGGTTAAATCACTTTGAACAGTCATACTATGTTATTAAACGTCATTTGTTAAATCGCTTATCATGGTTGTTGATTTGTAGGGTTAATTGCATGATCATGGTCTCCCAACCTCTAATCGTTTGCCTAATTAGGATATTACAACTACATCATTGAGTAGGTATGTAATAATCCAATTAAGTTATTAAAGCTATCATCCTATGTTTGAATCAAGTAAGGCTTCTAAGTACATCCATGTCCTAGGTGCTAAGTTCAATTCATTATTTCATAAAAGAATAATAAAACAAACTTTGTTTATTCCCATGTTCTATCTCCCAAATACCTCTTTCGAGATCACAAGGGTGACAATAGATGTATTTTTCGGGTTATCAGTCCATCAAATAATTAAATCAAGAATAAACAAACAACCAATAATGATAAGTAAATTAAACGAATTTAATTCAAAATAATACTACTCATATTCTTGACTTTAACTCTAAAAAGAGAGTTTTAGCCGATAATATTCAAAATCGCGATCCAAATAATTGAATACATAATATGATAATTAAAAACTAAGTAAAAAATTTGATAACACCTAATAAAGTGTAGCAGCAGCCTCCACCGATGTTCAAACCATCACACCGCTTAATATTGTCCAAGTTTTTCCAAGTCGTGCAATGTTATATATATATATATATATATATATATATAGTGGACCAAGGCCTAATCCTTCTAGGAATAATACAATGTAATGTATTTTAAAGTGGGATACTACCTAACCATGTAGGATTTACAAAAATTGGCACAATATTCCAAAGATTCCCATCCAAAGATTCCCTTCATACCTATCCACGTAGGAAAATATGTTTGCATTTTTGTTGTGCATGGACAACCCAACGCAATGCGTTGATGATAGCATTGATAAGAGCAATGTAATGTGTCTCTAATAGCTTTACTGGAAGTGGAAGCTCATGTACATTTGACGCAACGCGTTGAGATCGCGTCGGCTTACTAGAATTTGCGTCCAAAATTTATTTGAAGTGTTGAACGTCCCATCTTTTTTCCATGCCTTTGTAGTGTATTTCCAATGAATTTAAAGCCTTATTATCATAAATTTATCACCATATTCATCTCACAAATCTTTATACAATATCACACACCACATATTAGAGATCAGAACAAAAAATATCCTCAACAATAAATCAAAACAAAATCTAAGATAAGGTTAATTTCCATGATCTTCAACTTATCGCTTCGACTGTTAACATAATCCAACTGAACTTTGTCCATTACAAACAAGTTATTCCATACATAATTACACATTTAAACCATTTGGAACACATTAAATGCATTAAAATCAAACAAAGCCAACTAGATACACAACTAGCTCAAGCTAGTAACACTTGTTTTTTGGGTTGAACTCTAAATGACTGAATTAAGTACAAACTTGTTTGGAAAACACGTTGAACATTATAATCATGTCATTGGACACTTATATGCTTATTTATATCAATATGAACACATAAAGCACACGAATTATCCTCAAAACAAGTATAAATAAGCTAGAATAATAACACTAGAGTGTATAAATACACCCCGCACTTAAATCCTTGTTCATCCTCGAACCACTCCTTACTCTAAGCATCATAAATTGAGAATACTCTACACTTCTACTACATGCAAGACACTCAAGCTAGTACTACAATGACAACACAAAATGCAAGTTTTTAAACTAAACATGTTATTTACACAATTGAAAGCTTACGATCACTACTCCAAAACATCCTATCCTCAAGAATTGACTCACCCAGTTGGAAAAATCATGTTTATCATTCAATCAAGGACATCATACAAATCATCCACTTTCATCAAACATGTTTCCTCACAACAAGAGAGTTACCCATAATCACTCACATAAAAGCATTTTATAATATAATGGGTACAAGAATCAAATTACACTCACTCTTAAAAAGAATTCACAAGTTTCACACAATGAACCAGAATCTTTCCCTTAGTGTAGTGCTCCACTAATATCAGAATGACGAAACTTAGTATTAAATATGTCTTTTTCGGGTTGTAATGTAGGCTAAGGGATGGTTAGGAACTATTTTGGGATAGTGACTAACCTCTCTAAGCGCTTTACTACACTACAATATACATTTAGAACCAATCTCCAATAACCAATTTACACCATTTTTATCTATCCATATCTTTTATTTTGTCCCATCTCTTTTAAGCATTTTCACAAACACATGGAGGAAGTATTGTTTATTACCACATGAATCAATATTTTTTATTTTTTTTATTTTTTTTCACAACCATGGTAATATTTCTAGCTCAATTTCTATCGCACCCATCCACCACACATCAATTATCAACATCAATAACTATAAGCCGAGGCATCAATTTCACCTTTCTTCTCTTATTTTTCGAACTCATTTTTAAATTAATTTTATACCAAAGCACTTAGGAGCTTTTTTGGATCGAATTAAGGTCCTTTAAAAAAGGGGATTAGGATACATATGAGGTTACCAAAGAAAATAAGCTAAAGGCTCAATGGGATTTAACTAAGATTATGCACAAGGGTTAGTAAAAAAGAAGGTATAAAACATGGCTATCAATGAAATGCCTAAGTCATCTCCTAAACCCACACTCTTTGTTTTGCTTTGCACACACATCGGGAAAGTTCTAGACATCATATGAAAAAATGAGTATACAAAATACCTCACATCACACATGACACATATTTAACTCTCATAGGATCATCATAGACTCCTAACTATACAATTGCATTAATTCAAATCTTAAGCCAACAAGAACAAGAGTAAAAAACTTGAGCCTAAGAGTCTCTAAAGTAGCAATTCGCATCAATTCAACATGCTTATAAAATCGAACCACTTGCACCATGCAATCAAAAATAGCATCAACTCAAATATCTAACACAAAAAAAAAATTAAAATTGAGCCAAAAATTGAGAATTTCCCCACCCCACACTTAAAAATATACTTTGTCCCCTAAGTGAATTTAAAAGTAAGAAATAGAAATACTCCTTGAGACCTCTAGGCCTAGCTAGTAGCATCTTTTTGTATAAAGAAGGCCCGTGGGACCCCATACTCAGCCTTTGTCATGCTTCTTAGTTTAGGTTTCCGATACTCAGACTTTCCATCAACCTACGACTCAATCAAAACCAAAAACTAGGTGAAATAAAAACTAAAAAACTAAAAAATAAAACATACCTACTTAATTTGAGTTGTCTCCCAAATAGCGCCAGATTTAATATCGCGGCATGACCTAACTCAACTCAACCAAATTTCTTTGTATTTTTACTCCCCTTTGGGAGCCATTTTCTTTTTCATTTTTAACCTCTTTCAAATTTCATCATGCCAGGTTGTAGCTTTGGAGTCTCTAGCTACTCAATGAGGGTATCAGAAGCGCCCTTAGGTGAACTAGTCACCCCACACTTGTCCCATTCAATAACATTGATCATACATAATTCTTTATATTGGGACGTTATGTTGAGTACTTTGTAATATTTAAATATTGCCTTTTCATCCTCTAACATCATCATAATCATGCCTTCTCCAACATCAATTAATGCTCATCTGATTGTTAAGAATGGATGCCCCATGGTGATTGGTGTCTGTTCATCTTCCTAAAAGTCTAGAACAATAAATCAATAGGAATAACAAATTTACCAACCTTTATAAGGACATCCTCAATTATTTCTTCCGGATAGGCAATGGTTTTGTCTGCCAGCTATAGATGCATAATGTATGGTTTAGGATCACCGAAACCCAATGTCTTCACTAGAGATAGGGGTATCAAGTTCATACTCGCCCCTAAATTACTAAGTATTTGAACCACCTTACTGTTGCCAATCTATATGGGGAGAGTAAACTTCCCAGGGTCCTTAATCTTTTTTGGTGTCTTCTGTGTCATCACAGTGCTACACTCTTTAGTGAGTTCTATCGTTTCCACATCCTACAACTTTACCTTATTAGAAACCACATCCCTCAAGTACTTCGTGTACTTGGGCATACCCTACATAACATCTAACAAAGCTAAGTTAATGTGAATCTCTCAGAATGTTTCAAAGAACTTTTTAAACATTACATCTTGCTTCGATTTAATTTACCTCTGAGGGAAGAGTAGTGGCAACATCTTCTTCACTTCTTCAATAGCTGTTCTTTTGAGTACTCAGACTTTCTCGATTTTTAAGCAACCTTATCATTTACCTGTGGGGTAGTCAAAATTGTGTCTACCTCCTTTGTTTCCTTGGGGGGTTCTCTTTGATGCTCTCTACCACTCCTTAAAGTGATTGTCATAACTTATTTTGGATTTTCCATATCTGGTGGAAAACCACCTTGAGGCCTAGTATTTAATGCTTGCTATAACTGCCCCAACTGCAACTCTAAGCTTTTCTAGGCCGCTTAATGATTTTTTTCATCCATAGCCAACTATGTTTGATTAGCAAGAACTTGCTTCATCATCTCTTCCAAGTTGCTAGTTGACTAATTTGGTTGTGCCTGTAGTTGCTAAATTTGCTATTGTTGAGCATTCCAAGGATGAGTCTGCCACTTCATGCTATAGGAATTACCATAATTTGTCCTTTGATCATTGCCCAAATATATAACCAATTCAGGATTGGAAGCACACATTGCTGCTATTTCTGCAGACCTTGCACCAACCACTAGTTTTTTGAACTACATTGACTGTTACAGTAATTTGTGTTGCTCCCAATTTTATGCCATTGTACTGAGTGTTTATCATATTTACTAATGTCGCAACCTACGCTGGTAACGCTTTGAATTGGTCCACCTCCAATACACCTGCAATCCTTTTCATGTCTCTTCTTGAATCTGAATGCCATTCTAGGTTTCGTTGAGCTATGTTGTTCAATAAAGTGTACAACTCATCATATGTCATCTCAAGAGCTTGACCACCTACAACTGAATCTAGTAAAATTTTTATATTGTGGTCAAAAGCCTCTACAAAAGTATGAGCAAGTACCTCATTGGACTGTTAATGGTGTGGACAGTCTAAAAAAAGAGCCTTGAACCGCTCCCAAACATGATAAAGATTCTCGTCTGGCTTTTGTTTGAAGCGTACTATCTCACTAGGAAGTCTCGCAGTCCTACCTGACGAGAAGAATTGAATAAGGAAATTTTTAGCTATGTCATCCCATAAGGTGATTGAGTTTGCTGGTTCCATGTTCAACCATTTTTTTGCTTCCCCAATTAGTGAAAAAGGGAACAAAGACATCCTCATATAATCTACATTCACACCTGTGGGAATGAATGTGTCACTAATTTTCATAAAATTTTGCAATTAGACCTGTGGATCTTCATGAGACAGCCCTGTGAACTATCCATTACTAATCAAAAGTTGTATTATATTTTGTTTGAGCTCAAAATTGCCTCTAGCTGCAAGCTTCTAAAATGGTGAGGTCAAATTGGCTAAAAGTGGGATTGCCGCTTCACTTACTATCCTATGGGCTTCTTGTTCTTCAGCCATGATGGAAGGATTCTCTTGGTCATCTTGGTTCGTGTAATTCGGAGGAGAAGGTTTACTTCTCTCATGCATTGATGGAAAAATTTCTCAGGTTCGGCTTTTGGTTCAACACTTTGAAAACCTATTTCTTACAATTACAAAACTAATACCAAGCTTAAAAATACCAAATAAATCTAAAACGAAAAACTAAATTAAACAGTTGCAATATAACAAGTCCCTGGCAATAACGCCAAAAACTTTACAGCGACCAAGCACACACACAAGTGTACGTGGTTTTATACAGTAGCAAAGTGGCCTTAAAGAAAGCCAACTATCGATATCACATGTACTTGTTTCAACAATTATTCAATTTTAGTTCACAGTTTTGATTTAATTGATGCAAGAGTGACTAAGAAGAGAGTTTGGAAATTATAACATGAAATTAAAGTAAATAATGCGTAAATAAAAGTCTTAAAATGATCAATGGAGTAAAGCCCAGGGTTAAAACATTTTAAAAAATCATACTATGTTATTGAAAGTCATTGGCTAAATTGCTTATCTTGGTTGTTAATTCATAGGCTTATTTGTATGATCATGGTATTCCGACCTCTAATCATTTACCTAATTTGGACATTATAGCTACATCATTGAGCGGGGATGTAATAATCCAATTAAGTTATAAAAGTTATCATCCTATGTTTGAATCAAGTAAGAATCCTAAGTACATCCCTATCCAAGGTGCTAAGATCAATTCTTTATTTTATAAAAGAATAATAACCTAAACTTTGTTTATTCCCATATTCTATCTCCCTATTTCCTCTCCCAAGATCACAATGGTGAAAATAGTATTATTTTTTGGGTGATCAATCCATCAAATAATTAAATCAAGAATAAACAAACAACCAATAGTGATAAACCAAATTAAACTAATTTAATACAAAATAATAGTACTTATGTTCTTGGCTTTAACCCCAAAAAGAGGGTTTTTAGCCAATAATTTTCATAATCACGATCCAAATAATTGAATAAATGATATGATAATTACAAGCTAAGAAAAAAATTTGATAAAACCTAATAAAGTGTAGCAGCAGCCTCCACTGATGATCAAACTGTCACACCGCTTAATATTGTCTAAGTTTTTCCAACTCGTACAATGTAATGTATATACAGTGGACCAAGACCTAATATTTCTGGAAAAAATAAAACGTATTGAATTTTAAAGTGGGATGCAACCTAACTGTGTAGTATTTACAAAAATTGGCACAATAATCCAAAGATTCCCTTCAGACTTATCAACGTAGGAAAATATGTTTGTATTTTTGCCGTGCATGGAAAACCCTACACGATGCATTGATGATAATGTTCATAAGAGCAACGTGATGTGTCACTCATATATTTTTTCAAGAGGTGGAAGCATAGGGAGATTTGACACGACGCATTGAGATCGCGTTGGATCACTAGAATTGTGCCTAAAATTTATTATAAGTGTTGAACGTCCCATTTTTTTCCCATGCCTTTTGTAGTGTATTTCCAATGAACTTCAAGACTTTTTATCATAAATTTATCAACACATTCAGCTCACAAATATTTCTACAATATCACACACCACATATTATAGATCATAACAACACAAAATCCTCAATGATGAATCAAAACAAGAGCTAAGATAAGGCTAATTTGCATGATCTTCAAATTATTGCTCCGACTCTTAACTTAATCCAATTGAACTATTTCTATTACAAAAAAGTTATTCCAAACATAATTACACATTTAAACCATTTGGAACACATAAAATTCTTTAGCATCAAATGAAACCAACTAGACACACAACTAGCTCAAGCTAGTAACACTAGTTTTTGGGGTTGAATAGTAGATGACTCAATTAAGTGCAAAGTTGTTTGGAAAACATGTTGAACCTTGTAATCATGCCATTGGACACTTATATGCTTATTTATATCAATATAAACACATAAAGCACATGAATTATCCTCAAAACAAGGCTAAATAAGCTAGAATAGCAATGTTGGAGTGCATAAATACACCCAACATCTCCACCCTACACTAAAATCATTGTTCGTTCTCAAACAACTCTTTACTCTAAGCATCATAAGTTGAGAAGACTCTACATTTATACTACAAGCTATTACTACAATGACGACATGAAATGGATGTTTCTAAACAAGATATGCTATTTACACAATTGAAAGCTTACGATAACTACTTCAAAACATCCTGTTCTCAAGAATTAACTTACCTAGTTGGAAATGTAATGATTATCGTTATATCAAGGACATCATACAAATCACCCACATTCATCATATATGTGCCCTCACCATAAGAGAGTTACCTATAATCACTCACCTAAAAGAATTTTATAATATAATGGGTACAAGAATTAAATGACACTCTCTCTCACAAATAATTCACAAGTTTCACACAATAAACCATAGGATTTACCTTAGTGTAGTACTCCACTAATATCAAAATGATGAAGCTTAGGATTAAATAGGTCTTTTTTAGGTTTTAATGTAGTCTAAGAGATGGGTAGTTATTTAGGAACGACCACGAAGATGAATAAGTGAGAAAGTGTGTTGACTCGAGACTTGGAGTGTACAAGTGAGGTGTGAAGAAGGATATTGGACACCCCAATACCTACACTTTGAGGAAACCTAGTTCTTAACGTTTATTAAGGGAAAGAAGGACTTTTACACTTCAAGACATTACACTTAAGAGGCACCTCAACTTATGCATAAAAGGGAATTGTGGTCTTTTGATGCCTCTCTTTTACACTCCATAGGAGCACCCTTCATTAAGGCTATTTTAGTATTTGAATGTAATAACTATAAATAAATAATTAGGCTTTTATTTTTCATTAAATTTTGATGAATATTAAAGATTTCTTGTCTCTTTGAGAGTGTATCTCCTTTAATATAGGGCTTGGAAAAGCCACAATTGAAATTAGGGTTAGCTTGAGTGTGGATTCATTTGAGTTGACAATTTGTCTTACAAAGGTTGGTGGTTGAGGCTGCTTGAGTCCGTTTTGTGTCAACCTTAGAGTGTGTTGTTCCAATTTAAAGCTTAAGTGGGTTTTGGTGTTTAATATACACCTTAGTTCCTTAGGTATTGTAATTGTTATGTCTCACTATCTATCTTTACATTTAATGCAAGTTTTGTGTTTTTTCATCTCCTATTCTTTAGTGTAGTTTTAGTTTTATAGCTTTATTCGCTAATCATTTGGTATCAGATCTAGCTTTTAGAGTTGTTCCCAAAACTCTATGTCTTGTATTATTGATTACCTTGAAGAAAATCAACAGAAAAGACTGTAGAAAATCAAAAATCTCACAAAAAAATTGTTAACCCATTTTTGTGTTTTGATAGATTTTTGAGACTTAGATCTACTTTGTTTTTGTTTGTTTTCTGAGTTTCTAGTGCTAGAACTTTCTTCCCTAGAACTAATAAAGTCTAGATCTAAGATTTGAGCTAAATCAGAGGTGTTTTGAACCATCCACCATTGTTGAGCTTGTGTTTAAAGCTATTTGAGGGTGGGTCACGTTTTGGGCTATTGCGGTTGTGACATTTTGGACTGATTTTGTGATATTTGTATTTGGGTTGTAAAAGTGACCTTAGAACTTCAACAAAATTTAAATTTGGAGGCCATTTACCTTGTGGTCAACGTTGGTCAACACTTGAATGTTCTTGGTGTTCTTCCTTATCTTCATAACTTGTTGAGGAAGAATATTCAGAAGTGGTTGTTTTATCTTATAAAAGAAGGAAAAAGGGTGTAGTACTTGTTCAAGGAAATTTCCAAGTACCTTTCTAGTCATCCAAAAAAAGAAAACAACAAAAGGGAATGAATAATCAAGTGCAAGTACAAGGGGGACCAATTCAATTCAAATTCATTTAAAGATTGAAAACGCTCTAAAAACTTACCCCCCCCCCCCCCCCATCCCCAAACCGAATATACACTCTTGGGATTGAAGATTGGCCGAAACTTAAAGTGACAAACATATAAAAAATTGCAAATTATCGTCCAATCACAAGCTGCCAGATCATCACTTTGCACACCCATATTTTTAGCTCAAATTTTTGGATTCTTAGTTTCTATTCTTATTTCTTAGTTTTATTTTGTTGATTCTATCACTAATTAGCAAACTAGTAACTATCTACTAGGTTGAGAATTAATTTTAGTGTCCCTTTCTTTCATGTTATCATTCTTTGTGTGTTTTTATCATTTTGTAATTCATTGTATTTTGTTGGTTCAAGTCCGAATGAGATTTCCTTGAGTCATTCAAGCAAAAATCTATTTCGGGAAAGAGTAGACTCATCCCTTAATCACTCACAAAGTATAAGCCAAATTTTCAACGCTTGTGAATCCAAGTTTGAGGTAAAACCAAGAGTGAGAATTGCTAAGGTTGTTTGAACTAACATTATTTGTTTGTTTTGTTAGTATCTTTTTTAAGGTGCCATGGATTCCAATAATTTTGATTCCTCATTTGATCGCTTTAATGACCTTTGTGATAGCTTCATTACCAATTGTAAAGATATCAAATGACACATTGAAAAGAAACGCCAATTGCTACCCAAACTTTTCCCATAAAATCCAATTCCTCTTGTCCAAACATCTTGTGATGAGAGTTTCTCAAAGGATAAAGTGGGATTCCATAATCCGAACCAAGGTAAAGAAGAATGTGCTCAAGAACTTCAAGGTAAAATAGCTAACTCTTATACTTTTATGCATGTGAATGATGATTGCATGGCTAGTAGTCAATTGAATATGAGTAGTAGCTTACCTATATTTGAGTTTATTAATTCTTTGCCTCTTGTTGATGATGTACTTATTGTGAGTGTGGCTACACTAATTGATCCTATTGATGATCGAATTGACTCTTCTTGTAAGAGCAATTTATGTCCACCTAGTGTTGAATCCATTGTGTTGAATGATAGTACATCTATTGATTTTTTGCCTCTTGTTGATGATGTACACATTGTGAGTGTGGATACACTAGTTGATCTTATTGATGATCGAATTGATTCTTCTTGTAAGAGCAGTTTATGTCCACCTAGTGTTAAAGCCATGGTGTTGAAAGAAAGTATATTATCTTATGAAAATTATGTTGATCAACTTATGTGCAAAATTTTCCCTCCACTTGAGGATGTGTGTGAAGTTTTTAATAGGTCTCAAGTGAATGATGATTTTGGTTAAGGAGACCCTACGGGTTTTCTTGCTCATAGGAATGATTATATGTTTGAAACTTCTTTGGGACTTGATGTTTGTACTTTATAGAGTGAACTTGTGTGATCTAAATCTTCCCCGAGGGTAGAAACTACTTTGTTTAGGTATAATATCTTGTTTGAAGAAAATATAGTCACCCCTAATGAAACTAGTGGTGAGAATGATGTTGAAGGTATAGCTTGTTTTGAAGGCTATAACCTATATGCTAATCCACTATGATGTGAAAACATTCCTCCTAAAGATGGAAATCTCTTCTCGGAAGATGAGAGTACTCTTAAGAAAAAAGAATGTGAGGTCTTGGAAAGGGATAATCAATTCAGTGATGAGAATTTTGATTTTCTTGAATCTTTAAGAAACTCAATAAGAGATTGTTCCTTTAAAATCAATTGTGGTTGTGATCCTTTGTATGACACCCCACCATTGTTTGATGACTATGAGGATTAATTTCTTTCTTCTTGTGAAGATTTAAGTAATAGTGCCTTTGAGTTTAGTGGTGGTATGTGTCTACTTGAGGGTACTTCTATAGAAAGGGAAGGTGTCCATTGTTTGGAGATTACTTCTTCTACTATGTGTGACATTATTGTTGAGAGTACTCATGGTGATGATGTTGAAACTAGTAGTGAGTACATACATGAGGACACCTTAGTGTAAGTTAACTTGAATGATACCTTTCTTCACTCTCTATTTTCTTTTGATGATATGTATACGATTGTAGAGAGTATATCATCTAGTTTGGATGAAGACTACGAGAAAGGGGAGTGTTGTCTAGACCCATGTCTATGGCCACTCTTCCCATTTAATCTTGGTGACATCTTAGGGTGGGGAAGAGTTAATCTCAACTTAGGTGCATTCCTTCTTGATATTTGTCATAACCAAGTCCTTGGTGTATTTGTCAATGGCTTCCTAATGTGTAACCCGAAGGACTCTTGTTTAAATGTCTAACCCTTATGCCATAGGGATTTGTGCTTGTTTGTTTTCTCTTGATTTTGCAAGTTATGGTTTTGAGATCAAATCCTTTTCAAGAAGGGGAAGATGATACGAACACGACCACAAATATGGATGAGTGAGAGAGTGTGTTAACCCAAGACTTGGAGTGTACAAGTGAGGTGTGAAGAAGGATGTTGGACAACCCAAAACCTACACTTCGAGGGCACCTAGTTCTTAGCATTCATTAAGGGTAAGAAGTACTTTTACACTTCAATACATTACACTCAAGAGTCACCTCAACTTAAGCATCATTAAGGGTATTGTGGTCTTTTGATGCCTCTATTTTACACTCCATAGGAGCACCCTTCATTAAGGGTATTTTGGTCTTTGAATGTAATAACAATAACTAAACAATTAGGCTTCTATTTTTCATTAGATTTTGATGAATATTGAAGATTTCTTTTCCCTTTAAGAGTGTATCGCCTTTAGTGTAGGGCTTAGAAAAGCCACAATAGAAATTAGGGTTAGCTTTAGTGTGGATTTAGTTGAGTTGACAATTTGGCTTAGAAAGGTTCGTGCTTGAGGTGGCTTGAGTCCATTTTGTGTCAACCTAAGAGTATGGTGTTTAGATTTCAAGATTAAGTGGGTTTTGGTGTTTAATATACACCTTAGTTCCTTAGGTATTGTAATTGTTATGTCTCACTATCTATCTTAACATTTAATGCAAGTTTTGTGTTTTAATTCTTGAATCCATTTGTCCTATGCTTCTTTTGTGATTGTTTCATCTTCATCTCCTATTCTTTAGTGTAGTTTCATTTTTTATAGCTTTACTCTCTTATCAGGTAGGAACTATTTTGGAATAGTGACTAACCTCTCTAAGCGCTTTAATACACTACATTATACATTTAGAATCAATCTCAAATAACCAATTTACATCATTTTTATCTACCCATATCTTTTGTTTTGCCCTTTCTCTTTTAAGCATTTTCACAAACACATGGTGGAAGTATTTTTTATTAAAACATGAATCAATCTTCTTTTTTTTTATCCTTTTCTTTTTCACAACCATGGTAATATTTCTAGCTCAATTTCTACCGCACCCATCCACCACACATCAATTATCAACACCAATAACTATTACCTTGGGGCATCAATTTCACCTTTTTCCTTTTATTTTTCAAACTCCTTTCTAAATCAATTTTATACTAAAGCAATTAGGATCTTTTTTGGATCAAATTAAGTTCCATCAATGAAGCGATTAGGCTACATATGATGCTACCAAAGAAAATAATCTAAAGGCTCAATGGAGTTTAACTAGGATTATGCACAAGGATAAGTCAAAAAGAAGGTATAAAACAAGGCTATCAAAGAAATGTCCAAATCATCTCCTAAACCCACACTCTTTATTTCACTTTGTACACACACCGGGAAAGTTTTTTACATCATATTCCCCAAAGAATATACAAAATACCTCGCATCACAATGGAACATGTTCGACTCACATAGGATTATCATAGACTCCCAACCACACAATAGCATTAATTTAAATTTTAAGCGAACGAGAAGAAGAGTCAAGAACCTGAGCCTAAGAGACTCAAAAGTCGCAATTCCGTCAATTCAACATGCTTGTACAATCGAATCACTTGTACCATAAAATCAAAAATAGCACCAACTTAAGTATCTTAAACAAAAAAAAATTGAGCCAAAAATTGGGAATTTCCCCACCTCTCACTTAAAAATCTACTTTGTCCCCAAAGTGAATTTAAAATTAAGAAATAATAATACTCCCTGAGTCCTGTAGGCCTATCTAGTAGCATCTTTTTGCATAAATGAGGCCCATGGGACCCCACATTTAGTCTTTGTCATTATCCTTATTTCATGTTTTTGGTACTTAGACTTCCCACAACCTGTTACTCAATCAAAACCAAAAACTACGTGAAATAAAAACTAAAAATTGAAAAATAAAACATACGTACTTAACTTGGGTTGCCACCCAAGTTGCTCCTGATTTAGTGTCGCGGCACGACCTAACTAAAATCGACCAAATTCCTTCATCCTTTTACTCTTCTTTGGGAGCCATTTTCTTTTTTATTTATGGCCTTTTTCATCTTTTATAATATCAGGTTGTGATATTGGACTCTTTGGATGCTCAATTAGGGTGTCAGAAGAGGACTTAGGCGAACTAGTCACCCTACACTTGTCCCATTCAATAACATTGATCATACATAATTCTTTATATTAGGACATTATGTTGAGTGCTTTGTAAACTTTAAATAATAACTCTTCATCCTCCAACCTCATTCCAAGAATGCCTTTTCTAAAATCAATTAATGCTCTTCCAGTTGCTAAGAATGGATGCCCTAAGATGATTGGTGTCTGTTCGTCCTCCTGAATGTCTAGACTGGAAGTATATACTTCTTTAAGTTCGGTGATTCTTCAAATAATCTACCATGAGAGGCCATTATTTTGGAATATTATTCATAGAAGGATATGAAGTTAATGACTGGAAATATATACTTCTTGATATATCAAAAATCACCCTCTTCCCATTCACAATTCTACAAAAATTCAACTTATTTCTACTTTTCGATATATGCTAGCAAATCATCGTGGGAACTACCTAAGCTATTGGTTTTAATTTGTTGGATGTCTCCACTACCCACCATTTCTTTACTAATTCCTTGCATTTCATAAAAGGAAATTCTACCCATGAACAATTATAGAATAATTCCAAATTCTTTGTGCAAATTCACTAATGACAAAGTCATGTTGACAAGTTCCTAAATAATGGGTCTCCCAAAATCTGCACCTAGATACATAATAAATTCAACAGCTTTATAAAATATCATCTATAGGCAGCTTTAAATACCACAATCTCCATATCAAGAAATTTATCTTAAATGGAACTCATTTACACCATATCATTTTAATATATTCTATGGGAGTTCCTTTCTATCTGAATAACTTCAAAGCATTTGAAATTGTAAACTTAACATTTGTAGTTGGCATCCACCAAGGAATATCCCAAGCTGAAGCATATTGACTAATATTAATATTTTCCTGTACATGTTGCATAATATCTTGGGGAAATATCTGCATCATATTTTATTCATTCAAAATACCATTTATCACTAAAGAATGAATATCACTTGATTCTTCCATTATTTCTAAATCCTTATCAACCACGTACTCTAATACTCCTAATATTGTCCATTTTTCATACCATATACTGGGTGAACCAATGTCCATTTTTCATACCATATACTGGGTGAACCAATATTAGGTTTCCACCAAATTTTATTGTCCATTAAATCTCTAGCTTCTAATTTTTTTTTGCCAAACTTGAGAACCACTTTTCCATTGTACCAATGTGGGAATAATCTTTTTACAATATTTATTCCACATATAATATTTCCATATTGACCTTGTAGTTCTAAAAATCCACCATAATTTAGCACGCTTAACTTTAGAGATATCAAATATGGACCTAAAACCAATCCACCTCTCTCCTTCGGGTAATAAATCTTATCCTAAACTACATTCCTTCTTCCTTATTACCCCAAAGGAATCTATTTAATATCTTATACAATTCATCCAAAATGATGTAACAGCACCCAAACGCACATTCAAGTGTACGTGGTCCTCTTAAGTAGTAAAGTGGCCTTAAAGAAAGACAAGTAGCGATTTCAAAGGGAGTTGTTTCAACAATGATTCAATTTTAGTTTACAGTTTAGATTTAATTGATGCAAGAGTAACCAAGAAGAGAGTTTGGAAATTGTAACTTGAAATTAATGTAAATAATGCGTAAATAAAAGTCTTGAAACAATAAATGGATTAAAGCTCAGGGTTAATCACTTTGACCAATCATACTATGTTATTGAACGTCATTCGCTAAATCGCTTACCTTGGTTGTTGATTCATAGGGTTAATTGCAAGATCATGGTCTCCCGACCTCTAATCGTTTACCTAATTTGGACATTACAATATATCATTGAGCGGTGATGTATTAATCCAATTAAGTTATTAAAGCTTTCATCTTATGATTGAATCAAGTAAGGTTTCTAAGTAAATCCCTGTCCTAGGTGCTAAGTTTAATTCTTTATTTCATAAAATAATAATAACCCAAACTTTTTTTATTCCTATGTTCTATCTCCCTATTCCCTCTCTTTATATCATGAAGGTGACAATAGATGTATTTTTTAGGTGATCAATCCATCAAATAATTAAATCAAGAATAAATAAACAACCAATAATGATAAGCCAAATAACATAAATTTAATCCAAAATAATAGTACTCATGTTCTTGGCTTTAACCCAGAGAAGAGGGTTTTCAGCTGATTATATTCATAATCATAATCCAAATTATTGATTACATAATATGATAATTAAAATCTAAATAAAAATTAATAAAACTTAATAAAGTGTAGAAGCAGCCTCCACCGATATTCAAACCGTCACACTGCTTAATATTGTCCAAGTGTTTCCAAGTCGTGCAATGTAATATATATATAGTGGACCAAAACCTAATCCTTCTAGGAATAATAAAATGTAATGTATTTTAAAGTGGGATACTACCTAACCATGTTAGATTTACAAAAATTGGCACAATAATCCAAAGATTCCCATCCATAGATTCCCTTCATACCTCTTTATGTAGGAAAATATATTTGTATTTTTGTTGTGCATAGACAACCCAACAAGACATATTTATGATAAAGTTGACAAGAGCAATGTGACACATCGCTCATAGCGTTGTTGGAGGTTGCTTCTCCGATTGCTAAGAATGGGCACCCCACAATGATTGGTGTTTGTTCGTCTTCCTGAAAGTCAAGAACAATAAAGGCCATAGGTAACAAATTTACCAACCTTTATGAAGATATCCTCAATGATTCCTTCTGGATAGGCAATGGTTTGGTCTTACCCAAACCCAATGTGTTGAATAGAGATAAGGGCATCAAGTTGATATTCACCCCTAAATCACTAAGTGCCTGAACCACCTCCTTGTTGCCAATATGTATGGGGAGAGTAAACATACCTCAAGTACTTCGAGTACTTGGGCATACCCTGAAAAACATGTAACAAAGGTAAGTTAATTTGAAGCTCGCTGAATGTGTCAAAAAACTTCTTAAGTATTGCATCCCCCTTTGATTTGATTTACATCTAAGGGGAGGGTAGTGACATCATCTTCTTAACTTCTTCAGCAGCCCTTTCTTTTGAGTACATAGACTTCCTCGATTTTTTAGCAACCTACAATTTACATGTGGGGTACTCAAATCTGCATCTACCTCTTTTGCTGCATTGGGAGGTTCTCCTTGATGATCTCAACCACTCCTCAAAGTGATTGCCATAATCGATTTTGGATTTTTTGTATCTGCTAGCAAACCACCATGAAGTTTAGTATTCATTGCTTGTTGTAACTGCCCCAACTATAACTCTAAGCTTCTCTGGGAAACTTGCTGATTTTTTTACATCCACAACCAACTATGTCTAATTAGAAAGAACCTACTTTATCATCTCTTCTAATTTGCTAGTTGACTGATTTTGTTGTGCCTGTGGTTGCTGAATTTGCTGTTGTTGAGCATTCCAAGGATGAGTCTTCCCCTTCAAGCTATAGGCATTACCATAATTTGGCCTTTTAATATTTCCCACATACATTATTGATTCCGAATTTGAAGCACACTGGGCCGCAGAATGGCCACTATTTCTGCAGACCTCACACCAACCACTAGTTTGTTGAACTAAATTTACTTCTATAGTAGGTTATGTCGCTCCCAATTTCTAGCTATTGAACTAAGTTTTTATCATATATTACAATGCCACAACCTGAGCTGATAACGCTGTGAGTTCGTTCACCTCCAATACACCTACAATCCTTTTTATGTCTCTCCTTGAATCTAAATGCCATTCTAGGTTTCCTTGAGCTATGCGGTTCAATAAAGTGTACAACTCATCATATTTCATCTCAAAAGCTTAACCACCTGTAGCTGAATCTAGCAAAATTTTTTTATTGTGGTCAAGATCCTTTACAAAAGTATGAGAAAGTACCTCATTGGACTGATGATGGTGTGGACAGTCTCGAAGAAGAGCCTTGAACCGCTCCCAAGCATGTTAAAGATTCTTGTCTGGCTTCTGTTTAAAGTACACTATCTCACTGTTAAGTCTTGTAGTCTTACCTGATGGGAAATACCAAATAAGGAATTTTCTGGCCATGTAATCTGATGAAATAATTGAGTTTGTCAGTTCTGCCTTCAACCACTTTTTTGCTTCCCAATTAGTGAAAGGGGAACAAAGTCATCCTTACATAATCTGCATTCACACCTATGGGAATGAATGTGTCACTAATTTCCATAAAATTTTGCAATTGGACATTTGGATCTTCATAAGATATCCCTGTGAACTGTCCACTACTGATTAGAAGTCGTACCATATTTTGTTTGAGCTCGAAATTGCCTCCAGTTGCAGGCTTTTGAAATGGCGAGGTCAAATTAGTTTGAAGTGGGATTGACACTTATCTAACTGTCCTGCGGGCTTCTTGTTTTTCAGCCTTGATGGTAGGATTATCTTGGTCATCTTGGATTTGTGGAATTATGAGGAGAAGGTTTGCTTTTCTCCAGCGTTGATGGAAAAGTTTCTCAAGTTCGGTGCTTGGTTCAACCAAGCCCTGATCCCTTTCTAGGTTACAACTTTGAAATCCTATTTCCTGCAAATACAAAACCAGGACCTAGCATAAAAACACCAAATTAATCTAAATGGCAAAACTAAAACAAACAGTTGACAAATAACAAGTCCCCAAAAACAGCGCCAAAAACATGACTGCGACCAAGTGCACACGCATGTGTACGTGGTCTTATACAATTGTAAAGTGACCTTAGAGAAAGCCATGTATTGATACCAAATGGATTTGTTTCAACAATGATTCAAATTCAGTTCATAGTTTAGATTTAATTAATACAAGGGTAGCTAAGAAGAGTGTTTGGAAATCGTAATTTGAAACTAAAGTAAATAATGTGTAAATAAAAGTCTTAAAATAATCAATGGAGTAAATCCTGGGATTAAAGCACTTTGAACAATCCTACTATGTTATTGAACGTCATTCGCTAAATCACTTATCTTTGTTGGTGATTCGTAGGGTTAATTGCATGATCATGGTCTCCCAACCTCTAATTGTTTACCTAATTTGGACATTATAGCTACATCGTTGAGCGGGGATGTAATAATTAAGTAAGTTATTAATGCTATAATCCGACCTTTGAATCAAGTATGGCTCCTATGTACATCCCTGTCCTAGCTTTTAAGATCAAATCTTTATTTTATAAAAGAATAATAATCCAAAATTTTGTTTATTCCCATGTTCTATCTCCCTATTCCCTCTCCCGAGATCATAAGGGTGAAAATAGACATATTTTTCGGGTGATCAATCCATCAAATAATTAAATCCAGAACAAACAAACAACCAAAAATGATAAACAAAATTAAACAAATTTAATCCAAAAAAATAGTACTCATGTTCTTGGCTTTAACCACGGAATCTAAATAATTGAATACATGATATGATAATTAAAAGCTAAGTAAAAAAATAGATAAATCCTAATAAAGTGTAGCAGCAGCCACGATTGATGTTCAAATTGTCACACCGATTAATATTGTCCAAGTTTTTCCAAGTTGTGCAATGTAATATGTATATCGTGGACCAAGACCTAATCCTTCTAGGAAAAATACAACAATTTGTTTTAAAGTGGGATACTACCTAACTGTTTAGGATTTAAAGATTCCCTTCATACCTATCCATGTAAGAAAATATGTTTGCATTTTTTGTGCTTCATGGACAACCCAACGCAATGCATCGATGATAGTGTTGACAAAAGCAATGTGGTTCATCACTCATAGATTTTCCAGACGTAGAAGCACAGGGAGATTCGATGCGACACATTGAGATCATGTCGGCTAACTGGAATTTGCATCCAAAATTTATTCTTAGTGTTGAAGTCCTATCTTTTTCCCATGTCTTTTGTAGTGTATTTTAAATGAATTTCAAGCCTTTTATCATCAATTTATCGCCATATGTAGCTCACAAAGCTTCCTACAATATCACGCACCACATATTAGAGATCATAACAACACAAGATCCTCAACGATAAATTAAAACAAGAGCTAAGATAAGGCTAATTTCCATGATCTTCAACTTATTGCTCTGACTCTTAACTTAATCCAATTGAACTTTGTAAATTACAAACAAGTTATTCCACACATAATTACATATTTAAACCATCTGGATCATATTTAATGCATTATAATCAAACGAAACCAATAAGACACACAACTAGCTCAATCTAGTAGCACTAGTTTTCCGGGTTGAACACTAAATGACTCAATTAAGTACAAACTCATTTGGAAAACACGTTGAACATAGTTATCACGTCATTGGACACTTAGATGCTTATTTATATCAATATGAACACATAAAACACACAAATTATCCTCAAGACAAGGATAAATAAGCTAGAATAGTAATGCTAGAGTACGTAAATACACCCAACATCACCACCTCACACTTAAATCCTTGTTCATCCTCGAGCAACTCTTTACTCTAAGTATCATAAGTTGAGCAGACTCTACACTTCTGCTACATGCAAGACACTCAACTTGGGACCCCATACCCAGTTCTTGCCATTCTTCTTATTTCAAGTTTCTGGTACTCAGACTTCCCATCAACTTGCGACTTAATCAAAGCCAAAAACTACGTGAAATAAAAATGAAAAACTAAAAAATAAAACATACCTACTTAAATTGGGTTACCTCCTATGTAGCGCCTGATTTAGTGTCGTGGCATGACCTAAATTAGCTCAACCAAATTCCTTTATCTTTTTACTCCCCTTTAGGAGATATTTTCTTTTATGTTTTATACACCTCTTTCAACATTCATCATGTTAGGTTGCGATATTAGAGTCTTTGCCTACTCAATGAGGGTGTCAGAAGAGGCCTTATGAAAACTAGTCACCCTACACTTGTCCCATTAAATAACATTGATCATACATAATTCTTTATATCTACATTATGTTGAGCGCTTTATAAACTTTAAATACCACCTCTTTATCCTCCAACCTCATCTTAAGCGTTCCTTCTCTAAAATTAATTAATGCTCCTCTGATTACTAAGAATGGATACCTGAAGATGATTAGTGTCTGTTCGTCTTCCTAAATGTATAGAATAATAAAGTCAGCAGGAATAACAAATTTACCAACCTTTATAAGGACATCCTCAATGATCCCGTCCAGACAGGAAATAGATTCTTCTGCCAGCTGTAGACGCATAGTGCACAGTCTGGGCTCACCTAAGCCCAATGTCTTGATTAAAGATTGGGGCATAAAGTTGATACTCGCCCCTAAATCACTACGTGCCTGAACCACCTCTTTGTTTCCAATCTATATAGGGAGGGTAAACTTCCCACCCAAGGTCCTTAAGCTATTTTGGCATCTTTTGTGTCATCACAGCTCTAAACTCTTCAGTGAGAGCTACCATTTCCACATCTTGCAACTTTAGCTTATTATCATCCACATCCCTCAATTACTTCGCGTACTTGGGCATACCCTGCAAAATATCTAAAAAAGGTAAGTTAATCTTAAGTTCTCTTAATATTTCAAAGAACTTCTTAAACATTGCATCCTTCTTCACTTTAATTTGCCTCTAAGGGAAGGGTAGTGGTGGCATCTTCTTCACTTCTTCAGCAGCTCTTTCTTTCGAGAACTTAGACCTTCTCAATTTTCTAGTAATCTTATCATTTAGCTAAGGGGTAGTCAAATCTATATCTACCTCCTTTGTTTCCTTGGGAGGTTTTCCTTTAAGCTCTCTACCACTCTTCAAAGTGATTGTCATAACCTATTTTGGATTTTCCATATCTTCTGGCAAACTACCTTGAGGCCTAGTATTCAATGCGTGTTGTAACTGCCCCAACTGTAACTCTATGTTTCTCTGGGTGACTTGCTAATTTTTTACATTCGTAGCCAACTGTGTCTGATTAGAAAGAACCTGCTTTATCATCTCTTACAAGTTGATAGTTGACAGATTTGGTTGTGCCTATGGTTGCTGAATGTGCTGTTGTTTAGCATTCCAAGGATAAGTCTGCCACTTCATGCTGTAGGCATTTCCATAATTTGGTCTTTGATTATTGCCCAAATACATTACCGATTTTGTATTTGAAGCACACATGGCCATAGAATATCCATTATTTCCACAGACATCACACCAACCACTAGCTTGTTGAACTACATTGACTACTGTAATAGGTTGTGTCACTCCCAATTTCAAGTTACTTAACTGAGTGTTTATCATATTTTTCAATGCCATAACTGGAGTTGATAACCATGTGAATTAAACCATTTGTAACATATTAAATACATTAAAATCAAACGAAACCAACTAGATACACAACTGGCTTAAGCTAGTAACACTAATTTTTTGAGTTAAAGTCTAAATGACTGAATTAAGTACAAACTTGTTCGGAAAACACGTTGAAAATTGTTATCACATCATTTGACACTTTGATACTTATTTATATCAATCTGAACACTTTAAGAACACGAATTATCCTCAAATAAAGGCAAATAGGCTAAAACAGTAATGCTAGAGTGCATAAATACACCCAACATGATGATGGTTATAGGAACAACTACTTCTAGGAGGTATAATGGGATGCTCTATAGAATGCTATTAATTAACAAAATTTTTTAGCCATATAATAACACTTTACCCTTCCAACACTAAAGTCTCCATTCATATATTTTATTAGATCATTGAAATACACTTTACTTTTTCTTGCATGGGTAATGGGGCAACTGATATATCAAAACTAAAATTTACAAAATTTAAAACTAGTGATCAACCTCACTTCATTTTGTAGATCATTTGCTATATTTTTACACATGAAAAAGTTGTTATTGTGACTATTCATAAGCTGTCTAGAAACCTGTTGGTATGATTTTAATACCTCTATCTCTATTTTTAAAGAAATAATATAATTGTATCATTTACATATGCTAGATGATTAATATCTCTACTTTGTTTAGGAAGACCATATCCCTTGTATCTCCACTCTTTAAATAAAGCATTTAATACGCAAGATAAGACTTCTGCTATAAGAATAAACAAAGTCGGTGATAAAGCATCGCCTGTCTTAATCCCTCTTTTTGAATGAAAGAAACCATTTGAATTTCTATTAATAGTAATGGAGTACCAATTATAAACAACAAAACTCCACACCATATCACTAATTACTTCCAAAAACCCCATTTTTCTTATAACCCATTAATAAAATAACCAAGAAACTCTATTATAAGTTTTAGACATATTTAACTTTAATATTACATTTGCTGGTTTTCCTCTCAATCTAATATCAGGGACTGTCTCTTGAGAAAAGAATATTCTTTATGATACTTCTTTCTTTTATATACCCTGACTAGTTTTTAGAGATCAGTTTTGGTAAAAAGCATTCGAGTCTCCCGTGCAACAACCTAAAGATTACTTTATTCATAAAATTGTTGAGACTAATAGGTATCAATTTAGTAAAAACTTTAACTACCTCCTTCTTTTGAATAAGAACCATCATAGTATGAGTAACACTTTTTGGAGGAATATTACCTTTAAAGAAATCCTTCACCATATTGAAAAATCCATCTTCACTAGGTCCCAATAATGTTGATAAAATATGCCTTAGAAGCCATTAGGTCCATATGCACTACTACCTTTAAAAGATATAACAACCTGCTTTATATCCTCTATAGTAGGAATAAACTGCAGACATAGGTTCTCATTTTTATTAATCATCTATTGTAGAAAATTCAATTTGGAAAAGTCAAAACCCTTTTCTTCTAGGGTAAATTATTCTTTTTAGGTAAATTATTCTTTTTAGAACTTGACTATTGTATCTACAATCTTCTTTTTATCATCTAACCATGTTCCTTCCCTATCTTGTATTATATTAATCTATAATATCCTTCTTTTTCCTTTTACTATGTTGTGAAAAAACCTAGTGTTTCTTGTAGAAAGATCGAAATGAAGCGGTTTGCCTACTGTAGAGGCCGTTAAAAATAGAGCTTCTTTGACGAAAAAGATATGAAGTAGATACGAGAATGAAATGCAAGAAATTGTAGAAAATGTTTCTCTCCCACTTGAAAATTTGCATCATAGCTTATGGACAAATTTGACATCAATAACCTTATTTATCTACAATATAATAGGAAGATTTAGACATAATACTAATGATGTCTACAACAAGCTCAAACCTCATTAAAATATGTTTATTTCTCAAGGAACCAATCTTGCAGTCTCTTTTAATGCCACATTGTTTGGGAATAACATGTAATTTTGTTAGCTCAGGCTATCCATACAAAATTTTTCCAACTATAGCATATTGCAATTTTCCAGTTATATTCAACCCATGGACCACTTTTTTCGCCCATTTTAATATGGGAATCCCATCAACAAAATTAACTTTTACTAATGGAATAGGATCCACTTCTACTTTTGAGGTCATAAATTTTTGCCTAGAGGGATTAGGGTTCAAAGCATTAGTATAATTAGCCATAGTCTAGGGGTTAATATAGGATTTTGTTGCTCTATCACTGGATTACCCAATGTATTTGAAGGAGGGAATAGTGAATTAGTATCAAGAAAAGGTACCTAGTCATCCACCTATAGTGGCTGGCAAGCAGTGGATGTTACAAATAGGGTAGATATTTTAGGGTTTTAAACATATGTAAGAGAGAGAAGAGATCTTCGAATTATTTTTTTAAAAAATAAAATGAAAATAATGATATTCTACATCATATTTGAAATAAAATCACCTAATTAATCTTTTTCCAAGATCACAATCTCCCATAATTGTTATACCCAAGTTATCCTACCCCTTCGGTTTAAAGTCTCTTGAGAATGGATGAGAAATGGGCAACAATGGATTGAAATGGGGTATTTGTGCCCTTCTAAGTTATCCTGGAGTCGCATTCACAATTCTTTGATTGCAATAATGATACCTGGCAAAATAGGGTAGAAGTTGCATTTACGACATTATTACCACAATCGTGGTACCTAGATTTTTGCTAGGTGTCTCACATTCACAACTAGCAATGCCACATTCTAGAAATCCTTATGATCCGTCAGATGGCTATCATGATCAGTAGACCATAATCACAGGTGCACCATCACTATATGATAATTGAAAATTTCTATGTCTCCGCCAACTCCTTTTGATTCATCTACTATCCTATAAAAGCAAACAGATTATGCTACCCTATCAAATTCGACATTCTATAATCAATGGAGTAGTAGAAATTTTCATCTGAGGTCATTTTGATGAAAAGTTGGACCCACACAAGACTTCTCATTTTCAATTTCGACAATAGCTCGAAATGAGTAGGTGTGTATCGGTACCCAAATCAAAGGTCTAGCTATCCTAAAATCAACATTCTGGGGTGTTTGGAATAGGCAGAATTGGCATACGAAGTCGTTTCACTGATTTTTGCCCCATGGCTATTTTGAACTAGTAAAGACTTCAAAATAAGGAATTGGATCTAAGACTCAAATAAACTATCCAATAACCAAACTGTCAGTCCCAAAAAGTTATAAGTGACATCGGAAAGCTATAGGGTAGTTCTAATGACGAAATTTTGTGTATATATAAAAAATGACCTGAATGGTCATTATAATATCCACTACTAAAAGAACTTTAATCTGCAAAAGTTAAGGATTAGGATCTACCTGAAGTCCTTAACATGTGAGGATACTGGGTCTTCATCTCGCTCTCGTCCTCCCTAGTAGCCTAATCCACTGGGCGGTGACTTCATGAAGGTTAACTACAAGAATCTCCCTATTGCTCATCTGCCTAATACACTAGCCAAAATGAGTACAGGCTCCTCCACGGAGGTCAATTACTTATCAAGCTAAATTGAATTCCATCTAAGCAGATGAGATGGATCGAGAATGTAATGTCACAATATAAAAACATGGACAAATTGATGGACAATTACAAATCAAGGAGTAAGGCTAACTAATAATCCCCCTCACTTATTATGTGAAGAATCTCGAAGGGTCAAATATATATAGGGTTGAGATTGCGCTTCTTTTAAAATATCATTAAACCCCTCATCGTCGAAACATAAATAAATACTAAATCACCAACTCCAAATCTCAAGGGACGAAGTCTACGGTCTATATAAGTGTAACACCCTGAAAATCTTTCTCGAGATGTCACACGATGCTTGGAACCACATGTGAACCCAAGCTAACCCATGAACTGGCATACTGTTAAGCAACTAAATTATGGCATAATAAATAACTATTTACTGTGCGGAAATATATTCATACTAAAGATCGTAAATAGATACAATATTGATGAACCTTTACAATCTGATAAATCTGAAGGATGAAACTGAAATTTACATAATTGACTCTGACTGACATCTATGAAGCCTCTACTTTCTAACTATAGATAGTTGGGACATATCTCCAACTACCACTATTCAATACATATGAAAGTAAATGAATTATACATGAACTAAAACTGTCTGGAGTTCCCAAAGTAGTAGAACTCATCACTTGCTGGCTGGAATCTACAACTATCTGATCGTGATGGGTAGGTTATAAATGGTACCTACATTATGAGAAAATATAGCGACACAGGCATATATATGTATTATTAATTTTGGAATATACTGAGTATGCAGGGGTGATGCAATAAGTAAAGCTGATTTCATTCGTAATCATAAAATATGCATGCTAAGTGTAAGTAGACTTACCAATAAGCTAGAATAAACTGAAAGATGAAAATATCTTAAAACATGAGTAATAAACATGATCTGATAAGCTAGTGAATCACTACACTTATTTTCTGTAAAACTTACTTTGATGATATAAGTATAACTGAAGTTGGGATATGATAACATATAGATACTATATGAATACTGGGTATGTAAAATTGGACTGCACTTAGTCTGAATAACTGGACTGAAATTGTAGAGTATTATGTATATGAGAAAAGGACTGACCGAGTAACATGAAATAACGGAGCATGAATTCATGAAAACTATATTATTTGAGAATGCAAGACCAGGTGCATAATATGATTTTGAAATAATCTGTAAACTGAGGTATTGTAATACTAATAACTAAATAATTGATAACTGTACGTTATGGTCAAGTAAACTTGAAACTTAACTGAGTTATTGATCTGATTACTAGAATGACACTGTGACTGTGACTGAGATTCATACTGGAACTAAATACTATTTTGATAATTGAGTTACTAAAATTTGGGATTGTTTATAACTGTATTATTGATAAATGGGGGACTGTATCTGGCAGTCCTATTTTTGTGGAACTATACTGAGTTCCGTACTGATCTGAGTGACTGTATCTAACAGTCCTGATTCTGTAGAACTGAACCAAGTTCTATAATGAGTCTGAAACTAAAACTGTAGGAAGTAATCATCTAACTAACATGTCTCTTCCTGAAAAGATTGGGGTCCAACCTGTAACCCAGTTGGAAGGGTGTCAGTATCGTGCCATGGGTAAAGACACTGAAAAGGTACCCTTATCTGCCAGGTACTCTAATGAGAATGGTGGTACCCTCATACGACAGCTGAAAACACCTCATTAACCCTCATCTGGAAGGTTTGATGTCTCAATCTACGTTGGCTACGTAGTTCTGGAATGCAAAGATTGCTTCTACGGATCACACCCTCTAATGATAGATGATTCCCCATCCTTGGGTTCACTCGGTGTTGAATCCTACTCTTTTCTGAATAGACACTGAACTAATTTCCTAGTTCATACTAGGCTTGACTGAACTGATACAGAACAATATCAGTCACATCACAATCGATAGAATATAAGTAAAGCATGGCATGATCATATTAGTATAACAATAGTCAATTGTCAACAATGCTTTCATTTAGACATTTTGTCAAACACTTGGAGCCTATGGACTTGTACATGGATGAGAACAGATGGTAACATGTCATGTTTACCCTATTCAATTCACATGGGTATTCTATCAAATATATAGAGATTAATACTTGGGCATGGGAATATATTAAAAACATGGGATCATAGCATGGTTTCATAACCAACACCGTGAATTGGGGAAATTAAATGAAATTCACTTGAAATAGGACATGGGCATTTCATCACAACATGTAAGGATCAAATATGTGGAAAACATGTACTTAAAATAAGGAATCATTTCTAATTATCTTGAATTTAGGATCCACCATGGAATCCAACTAAAACTCTAAGGACATGATATGTAAGCCTTTATTCAAAATCATTCTTATAGGCATTTCATTAAACACTTGTAATTCATGGTTTAGGCTAAGCATGAGAGTAGTTAAAAATAGTAGTAATAGCATGATTTCACCTCTAAAATCATCGATTAGAGTTTAAATTTTGCAAACAACACCATTCAAACACGTAAGGTTTAATATCACCCACAATTTCATGGAAACATGATAAAAGATTGAGATTCATAAAAAATTATAAAAAAAATTCATGGGAACATGTAAAGATTATAACTTTAAACTTGAAATTTGAGTTTTGGGCTCCATGGGTGAAAGAGGACTCATGGATGAACTCCCACATACCTTAAAACTTTAACCTTGAAGGAGAAACACAATATTTAAAGCATTCTTGAATTATGAATCTTGATTCTTGATTCTTTTCTTAAAAAACATTTCATGGATTTTTTGGTGTTCTTGAGGAGGCTAGGGTTTTGTTGAAGGGAAAAAAGATGATTAATAATGTATCTAACATTTTTTGGGCTGAAATTAAGTGTTAAGGACGTATTTGGGCGAGCAGAATTGACCAAGGTATCCCTAGATCTTTTATGAACTGAATTAAAATGTAAAATAGCTTTGGATCCGCTTCAGTTTTTTGTCTCTGGGCGCAGTCGACACGATGCATAGAGATCGCATCGGCTTACTGTCTCACACAAAAAATGTCATAACTTTTTACTCGGGTATCGGATTTTGGAAAAATTGATATCATTGGAAAGCTAACTCAATTATATATAATTTGGTGGATCTTGAACTATAAAATTCCATATATATAAAAAGTTATACATATTTAAAGTAGATCCTTGTAGAATCGAATATCAAATTTTGGACGAATCAAATGATCTTAGCTCAACTTGTCTCTAAGTGATTCCTATGAACATTTTTAACCTCAAAAGCAAATAAAGTATGAGGATAAAGATTTTGAAACTTGTATTCACATGGGAATCACTTGGATTATAGCTTATACATGTAAGAACGATGGTTCATAGACTAGCCCAAAAATGTGGGGTATTACATAATCTCACCCTTGGAAACATTCGTCCTCGAATGAGAGTCGATAGACTGAGCATACTGTACGAAGGTAACTGAAATCATATTCTGAACATGCATAACTTAAAATATGATTGCATAACTGATTTTGAAAAATGATATATGACCTGAATATCATGAACTGAACTGATTTCGTGAATACATGCACTGATATGAGAATGATTATGAGGCTGAGATAGAAATGAGAGAGTCAACTGATAAGTAACCATTACTTTAAGATGGATCTTGTTTCTTGATGAAGACATGAAAGATTCAAGACATGAATACTCGGGGTATTACATCTCCCACTTGGGATACTTCATCCCCCGAATGATACTGACTTGGCTTATAAACTAAAGAAAGACTGAGATGATGCACATAAAACTTACAGTCTGAAACATGACTGAATATTTGGGATCTGAAATCGATGCATGATGCATGAATTGGACTAAATTTATGACTTACATGGTCATGAGTAAATTACCTCACGAATAGGAAAGATGGAAAACCATAGGAACTTGTCTGTCTGACTGCTAGACTGGATTGTTGGCTATACTGATTGAATTATATTGAAATCTTATACTCAACTATGCATTTCGCTTGTACACCAACATGACATTCAAGCCTATCTTCATAACTACACATAAACTTGTAGTCAAACAACCACAAAAGCATCTTTCTCATTTTCTCTAAACCTCTATCCCTAAAACTTTCATACACTAGCCCAAGAAAACACAAATAGAATTTTAACTAATCATGACATAAGGAGAGGTCACTAAAAGTTAGAACATGAGGACCTGAAGCATGATGTAATAACATTGACACTCAACTGAGGCCAAAGGAATAAAGTATCAATGACATGAATTCACCAGAGAGGTCCGAAATGAGGACACACATGACATAAATTAAATTTCATTGATTATTATGAGTGAAGCATGAGTATCTGGATCTGATTATACTGTAAAACATGAGTACGTGAGTCATAAGCTGTACGACTTGAGTTTGGAGTTCCTGATTTCATGGAACATGATTTATACTGATGAGTGAACTGGAACTCCTCATACAAGAAACTGAAAACGTACAGGGTTTTTTCTATAAAGTGCATTAGTGTGAGCTGTGATGAGGAAGCTGACATATTAGGCATGAGTAGATATCATGATGGCTAAAAAAATTCACACTGAGATAAGAATAGGTTGGGAATCATCCTCCCTTATTGCTTTTCTACACCCACTGACACTACTACTAGAATCTGAGGGCCTAACTCAGTTACTTGTTCTATCATCTCCCCCTTAGATTTAAGCCATTATCTCAAGTGTGTGGCCACTTTACTCTAGAATCTAGGGTATAATAATACACATGAATGATAAACTCATCCATACTATCATACTTAATCTAGAATCAACAAATTTTAAATTCTTACATACACTATTCAAGCATACTGATTCACCTTTTGTACAACTAGACCTTTGAATAAATAATCTACTCAATCTAGATAACTCTATCCCAACTCTACTACTACTAAGCTTCTGGGTTTATACTTCTAACTCTAAATCACATATTGTGAAAGAGATTCTGAGAAGTAATCTAAAAGCACATCTGAATTTGGCTTAATGTATGATTTTCATGAACATGAATGAAATATTTCAAATTTAGGACATAATTTTTAAGCAAACATGCAATCGCATAACTGTTTGTAGGGATGGGCTGAGGAAACACTATCTGTAAGGACTTAAGCTTCACTATTTCTGTTGCATTAAAACTAAGGCACAGAGTTAGCGTGAATAGAGCAAGATGAGGATGTACATAAATTTCTTAGATAATACTTCTATTGAACGATCTGAGACTTGAAAGAAGGGAAACATTTCCTAAATGCCTTGTAGCCTCTCGAACAAAAGTACAGACGTCTTCGTACCGTTCCGTAAGACTCTACTAGACATGGCTTCACAGTACACCTAGGACACTTGAACTCTATGCTCTGATACAAAGTTTGTAATGCCTCAAAAATCTATCTCGAGACGTCATACGACGCTTAAAATCATAGGAGTAGTACATACACATAATGGTGTGGATAATAAATCCCAAGAAATCTATAACCATAGAGCAAATAAGAAGTCACATAAGAATAAGGGGATCCCGAATCAAACAAATCAAAGGCCGACTGTCGGTACACATAAATTATACTTGAGAAAAAAGCATCCAAAGACTCAATATTAGGTCTATTAGGTACTACAAACAACTGACCATGCTCGCCCCATAGCTAGGCTCTTGAATTTTCTCCTATACTAAAGATATGAGAACCTTCACGGGCACCTTGGGGGCCACTCCTATGATCATGTGAACCACCTCTAGTAGGGCGATGAACTATAATAATACAAGGAACACTATGGGATGAAACAAAAAGCAATGCACAACTACACTCTCACAAATAATGACCACGACTGCCACAATAATAAAAAGTCACCTAAGTTGACCCAGAACCAAAAGATCCAATTGACCCAAAATAGACACCTTGACTAGCATAGCCAGATGATGAACCCCTTAAAGATCAACCACTGTCCAGACTAGATCTATTAATAATCTAGAGTGCTTCCTAAATTGATCTACTAAGCTAACTCTGAGGTTGATATGATTGATGCGGTGGGTACCTAGCTTGAGAACCCCTAACTCAGAATCGAGAGCTAATATGACTGACACTAATACTACCCTGATATTGATGTCTTATATCACTGCACCCTTGGTCCTCGAGATTCATATTATCCATCATTAGAGCATAATCAAAAACCTTAGCCAAAGACCTACCTACATAAATAAAGCTTTGAGTAGACATGTGAAGGGAAAATATCAATCCAAATACAAAGAAACAAACCTTTTCATTCTTAGTATCTGGAATAGAGGAAGCATGCCTAAAAAACTCATTAAATTAGCCACATACTCCAAAATAGTAAGAGAGCCCTACTCCAATCTCGAGAACTTATCTCTCATATGATTACTAAAGTTGTGAGGCATGCACTTCTCTAAAAACATCTCAAAGAACTAAGGCCATGTCAATGAAGAAGATATAACTGGCCTAGAATGAAGATAACCTCTCCATAAATGTCAAACTGCCAAGTCTAACTAATAAGTAGTGCAGTCCACGCCACTAGTCTCAATGAGGCCAATATTATGGATCCTATTATTTAGAAGCAATCATAAACTCATATGCATCCTCATAAGGTGGACCAAGAAAATAAGGTAGAGCTAATCTATATAGACTACCCAACATTTTCTAATCTTTGACAAACATAGAAGGCTAGGTAACAAATAGCTGAGTGACTACCAACTAAGAAACTACCAGTGTCGAAGAAACTCAACTCTGGGAGCCTTAGTGCTACATTGGTCTCTAGACTGTGCACCATCATATGGTTCACCACCAACCAACTCCAAAAGTATAACCAAAGAATCCCTAATAACTAAAGAAGAAATAAACCCTATGGGATCCTGGGTTGGTTCATGACCCACTGCTTGCTGAGGAAGAAGAATCTTTGGCTTCGGAGAACGAATAGGGTCTAGTGTAGACCCCTATACTAGCCCATAGTGAGGGACACATCTCAAGGTTGTCCATGACCTATAGCTTATCCATAAGAAGTAACTAGATCCATCATCTTGGTCATAGGACCCTCAACTCATGTAGTAGTAACACGGATCCTAGCCATCTGCAAATGAGTGAAATCAAAGGAATTATTTATAAACCAACTCAAACACTAAGCACGAAATAAGTGAAAAAGGTAATGATCTCTTAAGAATGTCCTATATCCTCGCAAAGTAAAGAAATGGATGTAATCGTTTCGATCTGTAGGAGTCTTTTAGACACTTGCACTTATACCAATGATATCGGTGTCGCCTAGGCTTTATTACCAATTTGTCATGACTCAATTTATGAGTCATGATGGCACCTACTAAACCCCTCAAGTAGGTATGCTAAACTATAACCTGACTTAATTCCTAATAGGTTAACATGGTACAAATGCCCAAATGAGTGAGATAGACATAAATAATAGATATAAATAAAGCAATTGAATAGTATAAAGGATATCCATAACATAGAAAATCATCCTATGACCCGATAAAGACAATATAAGAGCTACTATAAATACAATGCAAGTTGAACACATTCAATACAATTCTGTCTTCAAACTAAGACTAAACATACATAGATAGAAAGAAATGGGGAAACTCCAACTCCAAAAGCTCACCCAATTCCTAGAGTCCAACATGACAAAACTCAGTGTCAAATACATGAGGAACAATGTGAGTGAAGATTGAGTAAATTCAAACTAAAAGTTTCTTGCTAGGGTAAAACCTATGATTCAAAATGGTTTGGAGAGTTTCAGTCTTGTCAAATGTAAGGGGAATTCTTTTTTTTCTAAGAGACTAATTCAAGACTAAGAATAATTATAGTATAGTAAATTAAAATAGATCTTTGGACTGTGCTTTCCTAGTGGCGAATTATGTATGGGCATATGATGATTTGATGCAAATTCTAATCATTGATGATGTGGTAGGCTAGATCAAAAGTCCTTGAGGCTAGTTCTTCAACAAAACCTCAAATTTCACTCATTGACACTTTTGAGTACATAACGAGTGTGTCAATTAAAGCTACCTAATACCTCAATTAGGCACCTCTATTTCTAGAATGGTACCCAAGGGAAATTCAACCTCATATTCACCATTATGTCTAAGATGATGAAAATTATCCAACTAAGCTAAATAGTTGTCTACTATTTACTTTGTTCCCACATCCCTATTTCAAAGATGATGAGGGTTCCTAAAGTTCACCCAAACCCTTTTTCAAGAATGGTTTAAGATTTCAAGAGTTTGAGATTTTTCTCCATCAAACCCATTTGGGTATTTGGGGAATCCAACCTCAAATATCAACCAATTCAACCAAGCAATAGTAGAACCCATCATCAACAAACTATAATTTACACAAATACATCACAACCCAAACATAAATGCACCCTAATCAAGAATAGCCCTAAAAGGTAGAACTAGCACATCATAAGGATAATGTAAACAAATATACCAAAATGTCGATCAAAGTTATTCATAAAAGAAATAAAGAGAGGACAAACCACACTTTAGACTCAAATTAATCTTCATTAGACAAAGTTAAATCTACACTTCAGAGTTCTTCTAGTTTAATCTTTCCTTAAATTAGTGTAAATTTAAGCTCTAAGAAATTACAAAAACCCTAAAATAAGGATGTGAAGTAGGGTTGTGGACTGATGGTGTTTTTGAATGAACGGGTATTTCGCCTTAAATGAGATTTTGGGTGAACTGGGCAATTGATATTTATGCCTATGGGTCATTTTTCCACTCTAACACAATCGTGAAGACTTAAGTGCAACTGCAGCAACTGCGAGTGCATTAAGATCACTGTGATCGTGGTCCTATGACCTCACTTGACTGGCTGCGATTGCGTCCCTCAGATTATGATTGCGGTAACTGAGACTGTGTTTTACTCTAGGACTACTAGCTAAATATGTGCCTACTTTTACTACCTTGATTCACCCATCTTTTGAAAAGCTTCTTATTTTTACTTCTTTGCCTTGTACATGTCATGCTTTTATTTCCTTTCTTGGTTCCCTTCTTTTTCCTAGACATTTGTTCTCAAAATTTAGCTCTTAGGTACTGACTTACATTGTCATAGCCTAAAGTTAATTCTTCCAATCTTCATCACCACAACTTAGTATTTTAGCCTCAATTTACATTTATAATTCCAAGGAGGATAGGGTTCAAAAGAGGGATAAGAATTAAAAGTCTCACAACTTGCAATGCGTTTTCCAATGAAAGTCATAAAGGCTCAAAGTGGGTGACTAGAGATAGCATCTATGCAATGGTAGGATTTTTAGGCTAAAGTGGACTTCCAATGTCACAAAGATGGCCTAAGATCATCTCCCCAACCAAATACAATCAAAATTAGCTTTGAGAGAATAATGGGGCAAGTTCTATATGGTATAAGTATATATGAGATTCAAAAAAATAAGCTCACCATGCATGGCATGCAAATTTTCTAAGGAGTCTCAATTGCCCCTCACTCAAGATACAAAAAATGTAGTATCTACCAATTTTCACAAGTAAAAAATTTTGTGTCAGAAAAAGAGAAAAAGAATTGTTACAATGTTGCTCACGTCAGTGCCCTTGATTTTTAAGTAATTTTGGATGGAGGAGGTGTTTGCTTTGCATTTGCACCATGCAAAATTTTCTAACCGTGGCAGGAACCCAAGTATCGGACTTAAATTTTGGCTTCATATGGGAAAACCGACTATATGACTACTCAGACTTCACCAATTGTATGAATACAATCCCAAATCCTCAAAGCCATAGGTACTCAGACATCATTGCATTTATATCCTTGAGCCTATAGGTACTCAGACTTCCCCTGCATTTGTGGATCAAAACCTAATCATGATGTTTTTCCCTTAAGAATGTCATCAATCAATCTATTATAGGGAAAGGCTCTTCCAACGTCATTGTTAAAAGAATTAGAAAACTAAACATTGAAAACAATAAATTCATAAAATTTCAATGCTTTGAGTGAATTAAGTTTAAGTATTTAAAACCAATGAATACACAAAAGGGTAGGGTCGCACCCCCAACTATAAGACTTGTAGTGAACTCACTACATAACATAAAAGCATAAGAAGGGTAAACAAGCTCCTTAAAACTACGTGATAATTAAAGTACAGGCTAGAGAAATATGATGTGATTGTGGTATCGCGGTCATGATACTCAAGCCGTGATCGTGGTACCTGAGGCATTTTGCTCCCTTACTTTGCCCTATTTTCTACAAGGCTACCATGCTTCTCAAACTTGGATTTTACTTGTTTTTACCTTCCAATCTTGTCCAAAGCACCTACAAATTATGAAAGTTATATGAATTATTCCAAAAACATATAAATAAAAATATAAAAATGATGCGTAGACTCCTATCAAGTATTTGATTTTTCATCACAGCATGACACCGTTATGACACTTATTTGTGTCTCCATCGCCTTTCAAACTCATTAATGACTTGCAGTTCGGTTAACTGATGGTTCGATTGGGTTTTATTACCCCTTTCTCAATTGGAAGCCTTCATTAGTCCTAATTGAGCACTAAGCAAAAACTTTGGTAAAAAATACTCATATGTGAAATTCGACTTCATCAGTGTGTTTGAATCATCAAAAATTATGGGGTTTCATATTTTATTTGTCCAAAATAGACCCCGGATGCATCCCGAGGCATTGGCCGAAGCTTAAAACTAAGTTCCAAGCTTCAGCAAGCATAGCATGCATCGAGGTGCTACGACTGGGATGAAGGAGGTGCGATCACAAGGTCGCGATCATGGTGAGGCGGGGCCACAACCGCGCCATTAGAGGGCTGATTGACCCATATTTAAGAGTTATCTTATGTGAATTTTTGGCTATTTTGTGCCTCCCTCTTAACCTATAAACCCTAATAGATTTTAAAACCTTCTAAGTATGTCTTGTGGGTTGAATTAGAGATTAAACATATCGTGTAATTGATTCTTACTACAATCTAAGGTAGAATTCCTCTAATTTGGTATTGATTTCATGGCTTCTTGACTTAAAACCCCTAAATAATTCTAGTTCAATTGTAGCCCCAAAATTAAGTGATTGGCTCAATTTTCTTGAGCTTTTTAACTCCCTAAAGATAGCTAGGTTATGGGTTGGTCTTGGAAACTTATTTCCAAGGGTGAAACCCAATTAGTTTTTTGGTGTCCATTCGAAACCCATGGCAATGGTGCCATAATAGGTATTGTCATTCTTGTTGTAATGCTTAGATTGTATTGTTGATAGCATCACTTGTGGAAAAGGAAGCTTCGACAAAAGGAAAGAAAAAGCTCATTTGTTCATGAGTTTCTTGGATTCAAGGTAGGTTAGGATTACTCATATATTAGATTGAGCTTGTTTTTAATGTAATTATTGATATCTTGCGATATTGGGTGGGGAACTTAGATGATATTTAATTAAATAGTGATCTTGGGATTCATTGACTTCTATAGACTATTAATTGGTAAGGCATGATATTTGACCCTTAGTCTAGGACCTTGGTTTGCTTATTTGTGGTCTCATGACTAGTGTGAGAATACTATAATTGTTCCAATTAGACACAAATGGTATACTTCTCTATCCTTAGGAGTGTATTGACTTATTTAATGCCTAGATAGGAGATGACCTTGGTGTTTGGTTAAATTAGGAAGAATTCTTGAAGAGACTTTCCCTATGGACCTAGAAAGGATTGGTAAGCCCTTATGGTGAGGCATTGATGATTTAGAAGTGGGACTTGACCTACCTTAAGCTTGAACTAAGTAAATTCTTAGTGAACTAGATACGTGGTGATTGTCTAAATTATTTGTACCTAGGGGTGCGATGGTTGAACACAATTATCAGATTATCTAGTGATCGTGATTTTAATAATCTTGTTAATTAATTATTGTGCATGTCTTGTAAATTCTCATTCTCTTGTTTATGCTCACATTACTTGTGAAGCTTATTAGCAAGGTAAAATGGCAAATGTTGTCCTACATCTTTATTTCCTTATATTGTGAACTTTTGTGTATGTTTATTGGTTTGGCTATACATATAGATGTATGTTGTTGTATTGGGAGACTTGTGATATTATGATGATTCCTGGTGAATCTAGAGGAATATATTAATATTATGATAATTCCCGGTGAGTTCGGAGGAATATGTGATATATTGATAATGCCCGATGAATCCGGAGGAACATATTGATATTATGATGATGCCCAGAGAATCTAGAGGAATATGTAATATTATAATGATGCTCGGTTAATTTGGAGGAATACTTTGATATTGTGATGATTCTCGGTGAATCCAAAGGAAAATGTGATATTATGATGATTTTTGGTGAATTCAAAGGAATATGCTGATATTGTGATGATTCTCGATGAATTCGGAGGAATATGTTGATGATATGATGATGCTTGATGAATTTGGAAGAGGTAACAATATTATGATACCGTGTGGGGAAAATTTACTTAAATTCACTAATATTTGTAAGGTTAGGCCATGTGGGGTCAACTGCCTATGTGCTTGAAATATGAGGTCTCCCTTGATAAATTGCTATTCATTCCTTGTTCCTAATCACTACATAAGAGGTGTGACTCTTGTTGATGCTAAATTAGCAACTAGAGTAAATCTTTGCCCAATATTGAGTTAAGGCTTAGTGTTATGTATAATCTTTCATAAGATCAAGGGCTAACCTAATATATCTTCTTGAATTGAATAAGAGGTTATGCTATGAAATCTTGCCTAGTAAAGTGGCTTATGTGACAACTAGTTACTTCTAAACTATATGATTACAAGTTAAAGGCTAGAAACCTAGTAAGCTAGTTGGTGGACTTTACTTGCTTAAAATATGGAAACTAATCCTTAATGTTGGGGCACACTTAGTGATGATGGACCTAATATTGCATGATGGTTAATTAGATTATCTTCCAATATGTGAGGTTGAGATGTCTTAATTGATGACTCATATTATTAAGATGCTAGCTAAAGATGGCCTTATGATTCTGAATGACCTATAATATGGGTGGCTTGTAGACTCCCCCAATTTGATGACTAGTAATTATAAGACTTGTAATCTATTGATTTAGGGAAAATAAGGTTAAATAGTATGGACTTCGCGATGTTTAACAATGAACTATAGAATTAGTGACTACATATCTATGCTTTGAGAATATTACTTTTGTTTATGTTAAGTTACGGTATATGCATTTGATGGTGGATTTCGGTAATGAAACCTGGCGGGGTTGAGCTACCTGCGGTTTTGCTCAATGGATGCAGTAGTTGTACTTTATTGTATTATGGGTTATATTTTTTTGGTGTACCCTACAGTGGTATGGGACACCATGATCAGTTTTTGTTTGATATTCTTTTATGTACTCTCCAGTGGTATAGGACGCCATGATGAGTTGTTTGTTATTCTCTTTTTCATGTACTTCCCGGCGGTTTGGGACATCATGGTAAGTTCTTGTGCTTTATATTCTAAAGATGGTTGATGATGATTATTGCGAGTAGATGCTTTCTATTATGTATATGGCTTTATGCTTTCGAAATGATACTCAGATGTTATGGTATTTATGGAGTATGTTGAGATAGTATGCCATGTTATTGCTTTAGTAGTATAGATGTTGTTACAGAGGTATCAAGCAGGTTCAAGTTCGAGACTATCCCATGACTTTAAGGTTATTGTCTTAGTTTATGTCATCTTTACATTATATTTAAAGTCAGTTGGCTGATGATGCCTATTGAATAGCCGTGTTTTGGTACTTATACTACACTTCTGTACCTTTTTAGTGCAGACCCAGTTTCTAGTTGCCATCATTAAGCTAGTTTGTGATGCGTTGACTATTCGGAGATAGGGTGAGCTCGTGGAGATTGAGCTTCCCTCTTTCTCCTCTATCCTTATTTGTCTTTTACTCTCGAGACAAATGTATGAGATTATTTAAGACATTTTAGATTTTGAGATTGGAAATTTCTCCTATTAAGTTTAGAAGATCTTTTATTAATACTATTATGTCATGGGATTGATATTTGAATATCGGTTGTCTTAGTTTTGAAATGTTGTTATATTGTGTCCATATTTAGGGTCCATGTTGAAATGTGGTCATGACAAATTAGTATCAAAGCCTAGGTTTCACCGATACTATTGATACAAGAGCAAGTGTTTTATAGAGTCCTGAGGATTGGAATGTTGACGTCCATGTCCTATCTTCAGGAGGGTATGGGACATTCGTAGAAGTCGTCCACTTGTTTCATTCTTAAGATGCTAAAAGTCTGAGTTGGTTTGTAGGACATTCTATTGACTTTACTCTTTCACAGATTCCCACGATACGTGCTTTAGTGATATGCGAGGAGGGTCCTAAGACACAGACTAATGAGTTGTACCCAGTTAGGGACCAGGATGTACCTCCTCCAGACTCTATTCCTACACCTGAGCTAAAGAATCCACCACCTCAACCAATGGTGGGCCAGGGACTACCCCAGGCTCTACTTGGATTCATCCCTTCTTCTTTTCTTAGAGATGCTTTGGTTTAGTTGTTTAGTTTTGTTGATGGTTCACAGACTATTAGAGTAGGAGTGCATCCTGCAGCTGTAGCTCCTGAAGATGAGGTGCCTCCTATTCTGGCAGCTGTTCAGCCTATATTTGTTCAGCCAGTTGGGACCATCCTATTATGTTTGCCGAGGAGTAGAGATGTTGGGTAGATTCTTAAGGTTCGCTCTGCCTAGATTTTCTAGTGCTCTTGGAGGGGATACACCTGCGTGGATCTTTCACTCTCTCTTAGGCTCAGTTCTCTAAGATGTTCTTGAAGAAGTTCATGTCGCGTAGCCTTAGAGATCGTTTGAGGGATCAATTCTCTAGATTGGGGTAGGGTTTTATGACAGTCGTTGAGTATGAGGCTCATTTCCATGAGTTGGCTAGGAACATGACTGCTATCTTGGATATAGAGTATGAGAGTGTTCGCTTCTTCGTGAGAGGATTAAGATTTCCTATTAGGATGGCTACTCAGAGTTTGGTTGCTGCTGGTAGGATCTTTGTTGAGGTTGTTGATCATGCTAAGGTGATAGAGGTCATGCAACATGAGGTTCGTGACAAGAGGCCTAAGTATCAGGGTAGATTTGGTGTAAGCCGTAGTAGTTCCCGATTTAGAGGTGGTATTTCTTATTGTAGACATCCTCCGCATCCATTTTTTCAACATCAGAGTAGACCAGTTCAGGAAGCTATTTAGATATTTGATAGGGATCAGTTTATGTGGGCACCCTAGTAAGAGCGGTGATCAGTCTATGAGAGGTTCATCTGTAGGCCATGCTTGGCGTGGAAGTTATGCCAGATCGATTATGTGAGTCCTGGTTCTTCTCATGAGTCATGTTATACTTGTCGACTTCCTGGTCATTTCTCTTGAGAGTGCCCTAGTCATGGGACGATGATTGTTTCAGCCCAGGGATCTACTCCTACTCCCATTAGGGCCTTTGGGTAGGGGTGGTCTGCAAAGTCGTAGAGGTGGTTACCAGGGTGCACGAGGTGGTACTCAGGCAGGTAGGGAAGGTGGTCATTCAGTTTCCTAGCCAGGTGGCGAGTGTGGTCAGTTGTATGCAGTACCAGCTAGGACTGAGGCTGAGACTTCGGATGTTGTAGTTACAGGTGCGATTTTGATATGCCGCAAGTCATCTCTTAATTTATTTGATACTGGATCCACTTATTCTTATATATCTGCTTATTATGCACCACGGTTGGAGTTGAATAGTTGATACAAGAATGACCTAAAGAGATGAAGACTAATAGAAATAAGATAACAAACAAATGCAATAAAGCAAGATAGATAGCTTGACATACGAGATTACAAGACATAGGAACCAAATCGTGTATCAAACGATAACACCCCTAAGACCCGAAATAACAACACCAAACTCTAAAAGTGACCACTACTAAGGGAATCAACTCTGCCTTACAACCACCATTTCTAAGCAAAGATCAATAATGGCTTTTCCAAGCCCTACACTACTTGGCTTTTCCTAGTCTACACTACACTCTCAAAGAGATAAGAAGAAGATTTTCAATGTCTTTCATATATCCATAATTAACTAACTAGAAAATAAGCCTACTGGAGTCTATTTATAGCTATTACATCAAATGACCAAACTACCCTTAATAAAAAGGGCTTCTATGTAGTGTAAAGAAAAAGTCACAAAAAGACCAAAACACCATTAATAAGGCGTGGTCATGGAGTTTAAGGACTCCTTCGTCACACTTCAACCCTTGCAGTCCTTTGGAGCATCGGTTAGTCATCAAGGCAAGCCTCCAATCAACCTTCCACATATGGAATTGCTTTATTAAGTGTCCAAAATGACTTCCCCATGCATACTCTCGGGCCTTCAAGGTGTCCAAAATTGGATTCTCCATGTGTTGGCCTAGAAAGATGGCATCAAAAGTTAGGACGGCCATTTGGTTCGTATCATACTCTCCTTATTGGAAAGGCTTTGACCTCGAATCGAAACCTTGCAAAGCCAAAGAAAGGACAAACGAATACAAGCTCCTCATGGTATGAGGGTTAGGGTTAGCACAATAAATCATCTCAACATACCAAGGTTGCACATACTTCTAATATAACCAAGGATACTGTGAATTAAATATTAAAAACTTATTAAAATATGCACAAAGGATTTGGCTATTGACATCACCAATAGATAAGGAAACTACAAAGGTCCTACTGGCATCAAAAAATCCACAAGCTAAAACTACCTTCATCTTGGGAGCCATAAGACACAATTTCTTATTTATCTCTTCAAGAGAACACACCAAGGGTGGAGCCTCAATTGGTTCTAAAGTCCACAAAATCCATATATCAATATCACTCACACAAGTAGAAAAAACAACATATTTCCTACCTCTACATAAAACAAATCTAAAACTAGCATGGACTTCATCATAGCGAAAGAGGTAGTGTAGGAAAGAATCAAGTATAAAGGCATACACGGGTGAAGACAAAGCATTTAAGCACGTCCATATTCTTTCCTTCAAGGAAATAGACAACTTGGCATCCACAAGTTTGGATTCATGCAATTTAAACACAATTGTGTCAAGCAAGGATACACATTTAGAAGCATTACCCCAAGGAGACAATGACACTTTTGCTCTCGGGTATTCAAGAATGAAATTTTACTTTACATGTAAACCAAGCAATAAGTTGGGTTCACTAATATTTTCATTTCTATATTTAGCACCGGGGTCAAATGGGAAGAGTGGCCATAGACATGGGTCTAGACAAAACTCCCCTTTCCCGTAGACTTCACCCAAACTACACAACATACTCTTTACAATAACATACATATCATCAAAAACAAGGTGTCTTCATGTATGTACTCACCACTAGTTTGAACATAATTGCCATAAGTACTCTCAAAAATAAGGTCACACATAGTAGAAGAAGAAGTAATTTCAAAGCAATGGACACTTTCTCCTCTTATAGAAGATCCCTCAAGTAGGCACATACTACCACAATAATTAAAGGGATTATTGCTTAAGTCGTTACAAGAAGCAAGCATTTCATCCTCATAATTATCAAACAAAGGTGGGGTTTCATACAAAGGATCACATCCGGAATCACTTTTCAAGGAAAAACCACCTATTGGGTTTCTTAAATATTTAAACAAATCAAAGCATTCTTTACCCAGTTGGTTATTCCTTTCCAAAACTACACATTCCTTGCCCTTAAGAGTACTCTCATCTTTCAAGAAGAGATTTCCATCTTTAGGAGAAATGTTGTCACACTATTGTGGGTTAGTATATAGGCTATGCCTTTAAGACAAGCTATACCTTCAACATCATTCTCACCACTAGGTTCATAAGGAGTGATTATACCATATTCAAATAAGATATTATACCTATAGAGATAATTGTCTATCCTGTGGGCATATTTGGAGCAAATTCACTCAATAAAGGTTCATTATTAAGTTTCAAAGAGGTTTTAAGCACATGATTATCCCTATGAGCCAAGAAAACATTAGAATCATAACCAAAGGGCAAGCTCAGGGGTTCACTCGTGTCATTTTGACCAATATTTTCAAATTCTTCACTCACTTGAGGTCTCTTAATTACAACACACATAACCTCAATTGGTTGAATAGTTTTGCACATAAATTGATCAACACAGTTCCTAAAAGATAATGTACTATCATTCAACACAATGGATTCAATGCTAGGTGGATATAAATTGATCTTACAAGAAGAGTCAATTACGTCATCAATAGGATCAACTAGTATATCCATACTCACAATATGCACATCATCGACAATAGGCAAATAATTAATAGATGATGTACTTTCATTCAACACATTGGGTTCAACACTAGGTGGACATAAATTGATCATACAAGAAGAGTCAATTTGGTCATCAATAGGATGAACTAGTGTATCCACACTCACAACATGTATATCATCAACAAGAGGCAAAGAATTAATGGACTCACAAATAGGTAAGCTACTACTCACACTCAATGGGCTAATATCCACACAATCATCATTCACATGCATAAAAGTGTAAGAGTTACCTATTTTACCTTGATGTTTTTAAGGACATTCTTCTTTACCTTAGTGTGAAGGTCCTCCACATGCATTAGCAATAATTAAGACTTACCTCATCAAATCTTTCAAGGGAATCTTCTTCTTTAGCATTTGTTCTCCTCCACATTCTATGTTGGTACCTACACAAACATCCTTAGAAATATGACAAACAAAGTTAACACAGTTTGGTGATAATCCCATCACTTCACTCCTTCCAACCTCTCCTTTTTCCACACTCGAATTCCCATCTTTCATACCCTTACTCATCTCAATCTTTTTTCTCTCATAATAATTTAGGTTGGAGTAGGTAAACACTTCTCTTTGGGGCTTGGGCAGAATGGACATCATGAGATGATTTACCCATCGGTCTCTTACAACTTAGGCCAATTTTGCACATTTGGAAATTTATGTTGTGCAAACCAATTGACACCCAAGTTTACACAACCGTATTTCAAGGGAAAAATATCACACCAAACCTCCTCATGGTATTCAAATTGGGAGAAGGAAACCTTCATCCTCTTGGTAACCTTAAACTCATCCAAGTAATATGGAATCAGTAAGGGTTCTCGAAACAACCCCAAATAATCAACCATGGATAGAATGATGTAGTTTCTATAACGCCTATCACTTATCAAAATCAGGAAGCCCAGTACCCCATAAGTGATCACCTTTTCGGAGTGAACACTCTTTCTTGGATCAACATTGTAAGACAAATGAGTACCCCTAGGCCTTGAAGATGTAGTCTCTCTTCTTCTCATAGTACAACCAACACTATACCTAAGATACCCATTCACACCACTTTGACCTTGATAAGATGTACCACAAGGTGAAGAATATAAATATTCATACTCCACATATGCACTCTCACCATAAATCTCAAAGCTTTATGAAGGAAGGGGTTATACCTTACACCAATTATAGGTTCGGAGTGGGAATTCTATGACTTCCCACATGCCACAACTTTATCATAAGAACAATCACAAGGCCCTACATCATTTCCATATTCACCATAAGGACTAGGTACCTCATGCTTCTGATTTTCTCCCTTAAATCCGTAACTCTCAATTCTGTCCATGTCTTGATCATGGCTATTTTCATAGCCCCCATAATCTCCCTTATCTTTGTATCCATAAAATCCCTCACTACAATCATAGTCTTTCGTGTTGTAGTTGCAATAATCCGAGGCTATAAGGATATGTTCTCCTTATATCACCTTGTTCCTACAAAATGAATGAACAAGATTAGTAGTAAAAGCTCCTCTCCAACACTCATATACACTAACCTTTGTGATCCTCATAATTGGAGCGGCAAATATTGAAAGTTTCTTATACTCCGGTAGTCAATAAGTTGTCAATCACTATTTAGTGGCCAGAATAGATTCTTATTTGATGGACTCCAGATACTAAACAAAAAAATTAACTTACAAACTTGAAACAAATAGTTACGGTGAATTAAAAATGAGAAAAACACACAAAGAATGAAAACACAAAAGAAAAGGACTCAAACTAACTCACAACATAGTAAAAAATTATTAGTTTGTCAATTAGCACTAGAATCAACAAAAATGCAACTAAGAATCAAGAATAGAAACCAATAAATCAAGATTTGAGCTCAAAATTCAGTTATCCCACAGTAGTGACATGGCAGCTTATGGTTGGACGCAAATTTTGCAAATTTTTTTGTTGTTCAAGTTGTGTTTCGGCCAATCTTCAACTAAGGGAGTGTAATTTTTATTTTTGGAGGAGAAAACACAAGGTTTGGAGCCTTTTTTCAAGATCAAATGAATTTGAATTGAAATGGTCCCCCCTTGTACTTTCAATTGTACTTGTTCTTGTACTTTATTATTCCTTCCCTTTTATTGTTTTCTTTCTTTTAGATGACTAGGAAGGTGCTTAGAAATTTTCTTGAACAAGTAGTACACTCTTTTTCCTCCTTTTTCAAAATCAAACACCTCTTTTTGAATATTCTTCTCCAACAAGATATGAAGACGATAAAGAACAACAAGAATATTCAAGAGTTGACCAACGTTTGACCACAAGGCAAATAACCTCCAAATTGAAATTTTCTTGAAGATCTAAGGTTACTTTTCCAAGCTAAGCACAGATATCACAAAATCAACTCCAAATTGTCACAACCATAATAACCCACACAAGATCCACTCTTCAAAACCTTCAAACACAAGTTCAACAATGGTGGAAGGTTCAAAATAACTTGGATCTAGCTGAAATCTTAGATCTAGACTCTATTAGTTCTCGAGAACAAGGATCTAGCACTAGAAACTCACAAAACACACAAAAAAATTATATATAAGTTTAAAAAATCTACCCAAACACAAAAATAGGATTAACAACTTTTTTTGTGAGATTTTTGGTTTTTTACACTTCTTTTAGTGTTAGGAACAAGGATCTAACACTAGAAACACACAAAAAACATGAAAGTCAAGTCTCAGAGAATTGAAAAACCCTAAAAACGTGAACAATATTTTTTTATTTTTAGATTTTACTCTTTTTTTTTATGATTTTCTTCAAAGTAACAACAATCGAAGACAGAGTTGTAGGAACAACCCTAAAACCTGGCTTTGATACCAAATAATACAAGAATGACCTAAAGAGACGATGACTAATAGAAGTAAGAGAACAAACAAATGCAATAAAGTAAGATAGATAGCTTGACATATGAGATTATAAAACATAGGAACCAAACCATGTATCAAACAATAAGACCCCTAATACCTGCAATAACAACACCAAACTCTTACGGTGACCACTAAGGGAATCAACTCTGCCTGACAACCACCGTTTATAAGCAAAGATCAATAATGGCTTTTCCAAGCCCTACATTACTTGGCTTTTCCTAGCCCTACATTACACTCTCAAAGAGAGAAGAAGAAGTCTTTCAATGTCTCTCCAATATCCATAATCAACTAATTAGAAAATAAGCGTAATGGAGTCTATTTATAGCTGTTACATCAAATGACCAAACTACCCTTAATGAAAAGGGATCTAATGGAGTGTAAATAAAAAGTCGCAAAATAACCCTAACACCATCTATAAGGGGTGGTCATGGAGTGTAAGGACTTCTTATTCACACTTCAACCCTTGTAATCCTTTGGAACCTTGGGTACTCATCAAGGCAAGCCTCCAAGCAACCTTCCACACACGGAATTACTTTATTAAGTGTCCAAAATGACTTTCATATGCATACTCTCGGGCCTTCAAAGTGTCCAAAATAGGATTCTCCATGTGTTGGCCTCAAATAATGGCATCAAAGGTTTTGATGGACATTTGGATCGTATCACTACTAATTTATTATCTATGCCATTATGTGTATTTACTCCCATAGGTTATTATTTAGTAATGGATTGGGTATTCATATCATGTGTCATGACGAGTAGTGATATTGATACTTATGCTGATCTTATTATTCTTGATATGCTGGATTTTGATGTAACTCTGGGCTTGGAATGGTTATCCCTCTATCATGCGGTCATGGATTATTTTTCCAAAATTATTACATTAGTCATGCCGAGCATACCCTTATTTATATGGTAGGGAACAATTAGTCGTGAGCCGATGGTGATTTTTCTTATGATTGTGCTAGACGATTTATGTGAGAGGCTATGAGTCATGTCTTGCTTATGTATCTGATACTCATTGAAAGAGTCCAACACTTAATTCTATTTTTATTGTGTGTAGTTTCCTGATGTGTTTCCTGATGATCTACCTAGTATTCCCCTTGACTATGAGATTCAGTTTGCTATTGACCTGGTGCCTAGTACTTGACCAATTTCATGGCACCCTATCGTATGGCTCCTATAGAGATTAAAGAAATGAACTCTCAGCTTCAGGATTTTCTTGGCAAGGGGTTCATTAGACCGTGTATGTGCCCGTGCGGAGCCCCTATTTTGTTTGTAAAGAAAAAAGATAGGTCGATGCGGATATGTATTGATTATAAGTAGCTAAATAAGGTGACATTGAAGAACCATTATCTTATACCCTATAATGATGATTTGTTTGACCAGCTTTAGGGAGCAGTAGTATTTTCTAAGATAGATTTGAGGTTCAGTTATCATCAGTTGAGGATTCGGGTCGAGGACATCCCAAAGACAGCCTTCAGGACCCGTTATCGTCAATATGAGTTTTTGGTGATGTCTTTTGGGCTGACTAATGCTCAAGTCACGTTTATAGACTTGATGAATTATGTTTTCAGACCTTATCTAGACTCCTTTGTCATAGTGTTCATTGATGATATCCTTGTTTATTCGAAGAGTAGTAAGGAGTATGCACATTATTTGAGGGTTTTGCTCTAAGTTTTGTGAGAGCATGTATTTTTGCTAAGTTCTCCAAGTGCGAGTTTTGGCTAGAGTCAGTATCTCTTCTCAGACATGTAGTGTCCAAGGCGGGTATTATGGTAGACCCCGCTAAGATTTTAGTGATTTGTGTTTGGATAAGCCTTCATCTCCGATTAAAGTTCAAAGTTTTATTGGTTTGGCTAGTTATTATAGGTATTTGGTTGAAAGCTTTTCTACCTTATCAGCCCCTATGACTAGATTAACCTGGAAGGAAGTTCCTTTTTGATGGTTTGAAGAGTGTAAGTCAAGCTTTGGAAAGCTTAAGGATTGTCTTATTTTAGCCTCGGTATTAGCTTTTTCAGTAGAGGGCGAGGGATTTATAGTGTTTTGTGATTCTTCTAGTGTTGGGATCAATTATGCTTTGATGCAGCAGGGTCGTGTTATTGCTTATTTCTGGATAGATTAAGGTGCATAAGCGTAACTACCCTACTCATAATTTAGAATTGGAAATGGTACTTTTTGTGCTTAAGATTTGGAGGCATTATTTGTATGGTTTGCGTTATGAGATTTTTACCGATCATCATAGTCTTCAGCATCTTATGACTCAGCGAGAGCTTAATGCTCACTAGCGTAGATGGATGGAGTTGCTAAAGGATTATGATATATCTATTATGTATCATGTGATTAAGGCAAAAATAGTGGCAGACGCCTTGAGTTACAAGGTACTGAGTATAGGTAGCTTGGATTGTATTTCAGTTGCTCAGAAGCCATTGGCATGGGACATTCAGTCCTTAGACACTTTGATGGTTTGCCTTGATATCTCAGATCCAGTGAGAATTTTGGCTTGTGTAGAGGCGAGGTTCTCCCTATTATAATAGATTTGTGATCGTTAGTTTGAGGATGATAAGTTGTGCCTTCTCTGTAATAGGGTAGTGAGCAATGAGTAGTGAATCCAGGAGGCACACTATGGATTCTGAGGGTACCTTGAGATTTCAAGGTTATATTTATATTGTGTTCCCCGACTTGATGATTTAATTCAGTCTATTTTGTATGAGGCTCAAGTTCTAGATATTTTATTCACCCCGATACAAAAAAGATGTATAGAGATTTGAGGTAGTTATATTGGTGGGATGGTATGAAGGGAGATGTGGTAAAATTTCTAGCTTATTGCTTATGTTGTCAGCAGCTTAAGGCCGAGCATCAGTATCCTAAAAGAATGACTCAGAGATTTCCAATTTTCTCAAGTGGAAATGGGAAAGGATTATCATAGACTTTATTAGTGGTTTGCCTTATACTTTCTGTGGTTTTGATGGTATCTGGGTTGTTGTGGATCATTTGACCAAGTCGGCATATTTTATCTCCATTTAGATGACCCTTTGTGTTGAGATATTAGCCCAAATTTCTTTTCGGGAGATAGTTCGTTTGCATGGGGTTCCTGTGTCTATTATATCAGATTGTGGTTCTGTGGTTAGTTCAAGGTTTTAGAGAGAATTTCAAAAGAAATTAGGTACTCGAGTGGATTTGACTATAGTCTTTAAACCACAAAAGGATGGTTAGTTCGAGCGGACTATTCAGGTGCTTGAGGATATGCTTTGAACCTGTGTTATGGACTTTGGAGGTTAGTGGGATCAACACTTAGCTCTGACAGAGTTCGCCTATAATAATAATTATCATTCTAATATTGAGATGACACCTTATGAGATGTATGGTAGGAGGTATCGTTCTCCTATAGGATGGTTTGATATATCCGAGTTAGACCCTTTGGTACAGATTTGCTTCAGGTCTTGTTCGATAGAATTAGGGTGATTCATGGTAGGCTGAGAGCAGCCCAGAGTAGGCTGAAGTCCTATGCCTACTGTAGACTCCGTTCCTTGAGATTCGGATTGAGGGATCGTGTGTTCCTTCGAGTTTCACCTATGTGAGGTGCGATGAGATTTTAAAGGAAGGGTAAGCTTAGCCTTTGCTATATTGGTCCTTTTAAGATTCTTCCTGTGGTTAGAGAGGTAGCCTATGAGTTTGCCCTACCTCCAGACTTTGTCGTTGTCCATCTAATTTTCCATATTTCTATGTTGCGAAATATTTTGGATCCTTTCTATGTGCTTAGATGCGACTCAGTCTAGTTGGACAATCAGTTGACCTTTGTAGAGGAGCCTACTCTTATTTTGGCTAGTGATATGAGGCTATTGTGTACTAGGGAGATTCTAGTAGTCAAGGGTCAATGGAGGCATCACCCGGCAGAGGAATCTAATTGGGAGATCTAGAGTGATATGCGGGCCCAGTATCATCACTTGTTCGAGACTTCAGGTACTTTCTTATCTTTAACTTTCGGGGACAAAAGATTCTTTATAGTTGATATTGTAATGACCCTTCAGGTCATTATCTGAAATTCTTGCTTGCTTCCCACAATAGAGCTTCTCCATACCCACCCAATTCATTAATGACTTGCGGGGACCGATAGTTTGGTTACCTGATTGTTTGTTTAGGTTTTAGAACCCCTTTTTTAATTTGAAGTCTTCGTTGGTCCTAATGGACCACTAAGCAAAAACTTTGGTAAAATAGCCTCGTATGTAAAATCCGACTTTGCTAATGCATCCAGAATGTTGAAAACTATGGGGTTTCATATCTTATTTGTTTGAAATGGATCCCGAATGCATCCCGAGGCATTGCCCAAAGCTCAGAACTAAGTTCTAAGCTTTGTCCATGCATATCATGCGCCGAGGTGCCGCGACCGCTGTGAAGGAGGAATTACTGCAAGGCCGTGACTGCGTTAAGGTAGGGACCGCGATGGTACCATCAGAGGGATGGTTGACCAATATGTAAGTGCAATCTTGTGTGAATTTTTGGCCATTTTGTACCTCCCTCTTTGACTATAAACCCTAATGAAGTGTAAAACCTTTTAAGAGTGTCTTGTGGGTTGAATTGGAACTTAAACATATTGTGTGATTGATTCTTGGTACAATATAAGGTAAGATTTCCTCTAATTTGGTATTGATTTCATGGCTTCTTGACTCAAAACCCCTAAATCATTGTGGGTCAATTGTTCCCTCAAAATTGAGTGATTGACTCAAAATGCTTGAGGGTTTTAACTCCCTAAATATAGTTAGATTATGGGTTGGTCTTGGAAAGTTCTTTCCAAGGGTGAAACCCAACTGGGGTTTTGCTGTCCATTTGAAATTCATAGTACAATGGTGCCATAATTGGTATTGTCTTTCTTGTTGTAATACTTAAATTGTATTATTGATAACATTACTTGTGGAAAAGGAAGCTTCAATAAAAGGAATAAAAAAGATCGTTTATTTATGTGTTGCTTAGATTCAAGGTAGGTTAGGTTTACCCGTAGAATAGATTGCTCTTGTTTGTAATGTAATTAATGATATCTTGCTAGATTGGGTGGGAAACTTATATGATAGTTTTAAATGGTGATCTTGGGATTCATGGACTTCTATTAGCTATTAATTGGTAAGGAATGATACTTGACCCGTATCTAGGACCTTGGTTATCTTATTTGTGGTCTCATGACTAGTGTGAGAACATTATAGTTGTTATAAGTAGACATCAATGGTATACTACTCTATCCTTAGGAGTGTTTTGACCTATATAATTCCTAAATAAGAGATGATCTTGGTGTTCAATTGACTTAGGAAGGATTCTTGAAGAGACTTTCCCTATGGACCTAGAAAGGATTGGTAAGCCCTTATGGTGAGGTATAGATGACTTAGCCTAATTCCAGGTAGAAGCTAGACTTGTGTTTGTAAGCTTGGAATTCTCGGGATTTAGAAGTGGGACTTGACCCACCTTAAGCTTGAACTAAGTAAATACTTAGTGACCCAGATATGTGGTTATTATCTAAACTATTTGTACCTAGGGGTTGTGATGGTTGAACTCGATTTTTGGATTATCTTGTTATCATGACATGAATAATCTTGTTAAGTGATTATTGTTCATGTCTTGTAAATTCACATGCTCTTGTTTATGCACATATTACGTGTGAAGCTTATTAGCAAGGTAAAATGACAAGTGTTATCCTACATCCCTACTTCCTTGTATTATGAACTTTTGTGTATATTTATTGGTTCATCTATGCATTTGGATATATATTGTAGTATTTGGAGGCTTGTGATATTATTATGATGCTCGGTGAATCTAGAGGAATATATTGATATTATGATGATGCCTGGTGAATCTAGAGGAATATGTGATATTATGATGATGCCCGGTGAATCCAATGAAGTATGTTGATATTATGGTGATGCCCAGTGTATTCCGTGCAATATGTGATATTATGATGATGCTCAGTGAATTCAGAGAAATATTTGGATATTTTGATGATGCTCGGGGAATCTGGAGGAATATGTCATATTATGATGATGTACGGTGAATCAGGAGGAATATGTTGCTTGTGATGATTCCCAGTTAATCCGGAGGAATACATTGATGATATGATAATGCTCGGTAAATCCGAAAGAGGTAAGAATGTTACGATGCCGTGTGGGGCAAATTTACTTATATGCATTAAGTTTTGTTAGGTTAGGCCGTGTGGGGTCAACTGCCTATGTGCTATAAATATGAGGTCTCCCTTGATAAATTGTTATTCATTCATTGTTCCTAATCACTACATAAGCGGTGTCACCCTTGTTGATGCTAAATTAGCAAATAGAGGAAATATATGCCTAATATTGAGTTAAGGCTTAGTGTTATGTATAATCTTGCATAAGATAAAGGGCTAACCTAATATATCTTCTTGACTTGAATAAGAGGTTATGTTATGAAATCTTGCCTAGTAAAGTAGCTTATGTGACAACTAGTTACTTCTAAACTATATGATTACAAGTTAAAGGCTAGAAACCTAGTAAACTAGTTGGTGGACTTTACTTTCTTAAAATATGGAAACTAGTCCTTAAGGTTGGGGCACGATTAGTGATGATGGACCTAATATTTCCAGATGGTTAATTAGATTATATTCCAATATGTAAGGTTGAGATGGCTTAATTGATAACTCATATCATGAATATGCTAGTGAAATAATGGACTTATAAGAGATGAATAACCTATAATATGGGTAGCTTGTAGTTTACGCTAATTTGATGACTAGTATTTATAAGACTTGTAATTTATTAATTTATGGAGAATAGGTTAAGTAGTATGGACTCCGTGGTGTTTATCAATGAACTATAGAATTAGTGACTACATATCTATGCTTTGACAATATTACTTTTGTGTATGTTAAGTTATGGTATGGGAATTTGAAGGTGGATTTCGGTAATGAACAATGGTGGGGTTGAGCTACCCGCGGTTTTGGTCAATGGATGGATTAGTTATGCTTTATTGTATTATGGGTTGTATTCTTTTGGTGTAACCTTCGGTGGTATGGGGCACCGTAATGGGTTCTTGTTTGATATTCTTTTGTGTACTCTCTGGTGGTATGGGATACCGTGATGAGTCATTTGTTGTGCTCTCTTTTGTGTACTTCCCGACGGTTTAAGACATCGTGGTAAGTTCTTGTGCTTTATGTTCTAAAGATGGTTAATAATGATTGTGGAGAGTAGATGCTTGCTATTGTGTATATGGGTTTATGCTTTTGAAATAATACTCAGTTGTCATGGTATTTATGGAGTATATTGAGATAGTATGTCGTGTTAGTGCTTTAGTAGTAAAGATATTGTTACAGTGGTGTCAAGCAGATTCAAGTTCGATCCAATCCCTTAACTCTAAGGTTATTGTCTTACTTTATATCATCTTTACATTATATTTGAGCTCAGTTGGCCAATGATGCCTACTGAGTACCTATGTTTTGGTACTCATACTACACTTCTGTACCTTTTTGGTGCAGACCTAGGTTCTAGTTACCGTCATTGAGCTAGTTCGTGATGCGTTGACTATTTAGAGACAGGGTGAGCTCTTGGAGATTGAGTTGCCTTCTTTTCCTTCTATCCTTATTTGTCTTTTGCTCTCGAGACAAATATATGAGATTATTTAAGACATTTTAGATTTTGAGATTGTAAATTTTTCCTATCAAGTTTAGAAGATCTTGTATTAATACTTTCAGGTCATGGGATTGGTATTTGAATATTGGTTGTCTTAGTTGTGAAATGTTGTTATATTGTGTAAACATATAGGGTCCGTGTTGGACATTTCTACCGAGGTAACCCATTGCATTAGCTCCGAGCTACGGTATCGGCTTACCTACTGGTGGAATGTGGTAGGTGCCATCATGACTCGAAATGGGATCGTGACATAAGCTGCATTGGGCAAATGTGATGGCACTACGGAATATGTTCTATCACGCCACTTTGAGGACTTGAACCTTTTATCCAACTTCACATCAAATTTTCGAATTGACTCCTTTGGTAAAGGTGGGGTCATCAAGAGGCCATTAGTTGTATATAAAAAATTAAGCTCCTTGGCCTTAGAGTGCGGGGATCTCATGTGCTCTTTTGGAATGTCGAACTCAAAAATATAGGGATAGAATTCCTTCTCCCCAAAATCCATCATTTTTTCCTGGATAGTCTTTCATCAAATCTACCATGCATAATTTTGAAAAATTGTTAGAATGGGGTCTTTCCTTAATTCTTGAATTGTATTTATCTTAGCACTCTCACCCCATAATGGTCTAGAGTCTTCATAAGAG